>NC_080044.1:34709258-35009258 GCF_012489685.1 Lotus japonicus
GATAGATAGATAGATAGATAGATAGATAGATAGATAGATAGATAGATAGATAGATAGATAGATAGATAGATAGATAGATAGATAGATAGATAGATAGATAGATAGATAGATAGATAGATAGATAGATAGATAGATAGATAGATAGATAGATATGATAGATACGATAGATGATAGATAGATAGATAGAATGATAGATAGATAGATGATGAAGATAGATAGAATAGATAGATATGAGATAGATGATAGATGAAGATGATAGATAGATAGATAGATGATAGATAGATGATAGGATAGATGATAGATAGATAGATATGATAGATAGAATAGATAGATAGATAGATAAGATAGATAGATAGATAGATGATAGATAGATAGATAGATAGATGATAGATAGATAGTGATAGATAGATAGTAGATAGATAGATGATAGATAGATAGATAGATAAGATAGATGTAGATAGATAGATAGATATAGATAGATAGATGATAGATAGATAGATAGATAGATAGATAGATAGATAGATAGATAGATAGATAGATAGATAGATAGATAGATAGATAGATAGATAGATAGATAGATAGATAGATAGATAGATAGATAGATAGATAGATAGATAGATAGATAGATAGATAGATAGATAGATAGATAGATAGATAGATAGATAGATAGATAGATAGATAGATAGATAGATAGATAGATAGATAGATAGATAGATAGATAGATAGATAGATAGATAGATAGATAGATAGATAGATAGATAGATAGAGATAGATAGATAGATAGATAGATAGATAGATAGATAGATAGATAGATAGATAGATAGATAGATAGATAGATAGATAGATAGATAGATAGATAGATAGATAGATAGATAGATAGATAGATAGATAGATAGATAGATAGATAGATAGATAGATAGATAGATAGATAGATAGATAGATAGATAGATAGATAGATAGATAGATAGATAGATAGATAGATAGATAGATAGATAGATAGATAGATAGATAGATAGATAGATAGATAGATAGATAGATAGATAGATAGATAGATAGATAGATAGATAGATAGATAGATAGATAGATAGATAGATAGATAGATAGATAGATAGATAGATAGATAGATAGATAGATAGATAGATAGATAGATAGATAGATAGATAGATAGATAGATAGATATTCATTTAGTTCAATTTAATTTATATTTCCCTTTATATTTAAAAATGTGAATAAATGAAAAGTCAATATGATTTTTAAAATGTTAAATAATTTATAATAAATTAAAATATTTAAAGTTTTAATTATTATTAAATTAATATCACATTTTTTTTGGTACATTCCATAAAGACAAAAGAAGACTAAGGCCTCACAGAGGAGACTCCCAAGTAGAGTTGTCAATACGAGCCAACCCGACCCATATGGGTCAGCTCGTATGGATTGGGTTGAAAATGGGTTGGGTTGTGTCAACCCGGGGTCTTAACGAGCCAGGAAAATATGAACCCAACCCGGGTCGCTACAAGCTCGCGGGTTGGCGGGCTGGCTCGCGGGTTAAGTGAAATAAATATAAAAAATTGAGAAATTGGATTAGAAAATGTTTAAAATGTTATAAAAAAATAATTTCAAAAAAATACTTGTAGAAATTGGTATCAACTCATAAAAAAGAGGTTTATCAACGCAATTATTTTTATCTAACATTTGAAATATAGAAAAAGAATTTAGTTTACAGGATTTAAGAACACACTTATTTTATTGTCACATTTAAAATGAGATAAATAATATAATAACAATAAATAAAACATAAAAAATTGACTCAAATTAAAAGAAATGAAAATTTCCATTTTTCTATCTAAAATTAATCCATAAAACTAACCTGGAATTAAAGAGAAATAAAATTATTTTTTTAATAAAAAATAACTCTAACCCGACGGGTTGGCTCGCTTGACTCGCGGGTTGGCCCGTCTAACCCGCGGGTTAAATGAGTCGGGTTGCACTAACCCAAGTTCTTTTCGAGCTGGAATTTAACAAACCCAACCCGGCTCAATTAACCAACCCGTCGAGCTGGCCCGCGAGTTGGAACCCATATTGACAGCTCTACTCCCAAGGCATCAGCCATAACCAGAAACCTCAAACCCTCCAAGGGTTGCTCTATAACCACTAAAGGCATATCCTGCTCCGCTCCATGCTTTGCCAAGAAGTCTGCACAAGCATTTCCTTCCCTCAGCGTGTGATACACCACCACCTGCCAAGAGCGACTGAGAAGATCCTTAATATCCCATATAAGGGAGGCATATGAATGTCTTAAAGGAGGAACAGAGGAGACCAATTTGACAGCATCAAGGGAGTCAGATTGACACTCCATAGCGCGCGCACCAAAGTTCCACGCCAAGGATAAACCATGGAAGATGGCTAACAGCTCAAGGTGCAAGATATTTGGGTCATTACATTGCCTGTAAAACCCCCCATACCATTGACCAAATCCACTACGGAAGCAGCCTCCAAACCCACCTTTTCGCGGTTCGCCCCTCACGCTCCCATCGACATTGATAAACAAACAGTTAGGATTACGGGGTTGCCACCTAACCAAGCACGGGGATGACGACGAGTCACTATCAAAGGTCAGCAATCCAACGCCCCACCTCATCACCCATGACAGCAATGTTAGAGCCCAGGTATTGATCACTCATGTTGAGATTCTCCATACAGAAAGAATTCCGAGCGTGCCAAATCCACCTGAGTCACTACAGCCATGGAGCACGAATCTGACATCACCTCACGAAGCCACCGCTGGCAATCTAACAGGCCAAACACAACGCTAGAAGTGTCAAAACCCATCATACTCCAAACCCGCATAGCCATGGGGCAATCTCGAAGACTATGAAGGACTGATTCCTCCCCACCATTTCAGCGAACACACGGTGCAGATGGAGCGATGCCACGCCTGAAACGATAAAAGTTCGTCGGAAGCGCATCATGCACCGCCAGCCATATGAGTATGATGCACTTTAAAGGGACCTTCAGTCTCCAAATCCAACTCCAATGCGAGTGGCCACTGGGAGCAACTTCATTCACAGTCATTTTATGATTTATGAGCCAATTGTACCTCGTAGACGTCGAATACTCGCCACTAACATGCCCTGTTCAGCGAATACCATCAGGCACATGAGAATTAATACGGGCAGGGAACTCTTTAATCTTGACAGTAAGGTCCTCTGGAAGCACCGTCCACAAACGCTCCAGCCTCCACCTTTCTCCATCCCATACATCTTTTAATTGAAGCTCCATGTCATGGTAATTAATGAACGTACTACACTTGCTGGCCCAAAGGTTGGGTCCTGCACAAGGAAGAAAACCAGAACGAAGATAAGCCATCCCCAACTTTAAACTCAAAACCAGGCCATAACACTGCAACTGTTTTCTGAAACGCTCTCCAAACTGGTGAACCCCGCTGCACCTCCGCCTCAAGGAAAGAATGAGATGGAAAATAACTAGCTTTGAGGAGATGAACCCAGGGTGATAAGCGTATAATTGATGCACTTTATGTTTGTCTTTCTAAGCTTCATTATGTACATTCTTGTGCTTAATTGTTATGACTTAGCCATGTTTTGACCATTAGTGTTTATTTGGATTATTCATGGAAAAGAGCTTAATTCTACACTTTTAGTTTCTGTGACTGTTTTGCTAGAACAGCTTAAATCTGGAGTTATAAATATCTCAATAGGATGAATAATATGTCGTTAGAAAGCTAACTCAAAGCCCTACAATTTTTATGTTCAGTACAATTCTAGAAAAAGCTTCTAACATGATCAGAATTGCCTTGCAAAGTTGCTGTCGCTAATCCTGCGAGTCTGGAACAATCTGCACTAAAATGATCATATCTTGAGCTACAGAACTCCGAATTAGGATCCGATTGAATGCCCGCGAAGCTGACTTAAAGAGATACAACTCTCATGTTTACCTTGATTGAAGATTAAGACTTCTTGTGGGACCCGAGAATGCCTGATTGTTCAGCAGCTTACTTCTTTATGTGGGCCCGATTTTGTGAAGATTTAGAAAAGATTTAGATAACAAGGATTATTACTTGGAGGACAAGTTTATGTATTAGTATAAATAAGTGAGGTTTAGGCTTTTGTTAGACTTCACCACCTCACCACCTCATCTCACCATAACCTCCTCCTCCTCCTCCTTTCTCTCTCTCTCTCTTTTCTATTATGGGTTGCTAAACTCTACAGTTAGTCTTAGGATTTTTAATATTCTTGTGTTTGCAAACTTGAGGTTCTATTCTTAATGCAAATTCTTTCTTTATTACTTATCTTCATATCTATTTCTCATCTAGGGTTTGCTTAATTCCTTAGTTTTAGAAATAAAAGTTGATGCATGCTCGCTTAGTTCATGTTAGTTCGTAACTGTTTCTTAATCGCTTAGTTTAGAAAATTGTGAATTAATTTCCGCTTAGTTAATTAGTTCTCACGAATTAGGGAATTGATAAGGAAGAATTAATCTTTTGTAACCAATGAAGGTTTGTTGCACTTGAATGTTATAATCCGATGACTAACGCTTTCTTTCTTCTGTCTAATCTATTTAATTATTGCTTTGTTACCTTCTACCTAATCAGTCAAAACCCCCCTTTTTATTTGCTTTTGTTTTACTCTAATATCAATTAATAATTATCAAGTCCTTGTGAGAACGATCCTGGTGTTCAACACCTTGTACTGTATTCAAAGCAAAAATACTTTGACACGCACCCGCGACAGTGCGTTCGTCACAAGGTTTATCCTGCTCACCCAGAATCTGCCAAACATGTTTACCCAGCAAAGCAGCGTTGTGATCCCTAGATTTCCTTAGTACCAAACCGCCAAAATGCTTAGGTACAACAACTCGATCCCAGCCGACCAGATTTAAGCCATTGCCATCTCTATTTTTCCAAAAAAAAAAAATAATGATAGAGTTTAACTTGTCACACACACCTTGAGGCACCCAAACCTAACTCATGTAGTAAGTTGGCATTGCAGATATAACTGACTGAGCAAGAGTGAGACTCCCAGCTTTGTTGAGGAGCTTGCATTTCCAATTCGCCAAACGAGAATTGATTCGATCAAAGATAAAATTAAAGTCCTCCTTTGTAACCCGCTTCTGGAATAGACGGAATCCCAGGTATCTGCCAATGTCCTCAATAAAAAGAATACCTGTAATATTAGCAATACTAGCTTTCTTTTGATTTCTAATACCTGAATACGCAAGGATTTTTGACTTTGCCTCATTCACCTTCAGGCCAGAAGCTTTACAAAAATATCCAGTAATTTTTTCAAAAGTGACACCTGACTATCCTTTGCCTTAATGAAAAGAAGCACATCATCAGCAAAGAACAGGTGGGATAAACCTGGGCCATTCCGCACAGTACAAACAGGATCCCACCTTCCATCCATAACTGCAGTAGAGATGGCAGAACTAAACCTTTCCATGCAAAGCACAAATAAGTATGGAGAAAGAGGGTCACCTTGTCTCAAGCCCCTTTTAGCAGGGAAGGATTGAAGACGCTCCCCATTCCACAAGATTGAGAGTTGGGAAGCAGTCACACAATACATAATAAGTCTCACACAAGAAGGAGGGATCCCAAAAGCTACCAGCGTCTCCTCCGAGAAGGTCCAGCTCACCCGTCATATGCTTTTTCCAGATCCAGCTTGAAAACCAGATTTCCATTTTTCCTACGGGCTTTCTGTTGATGGTACACAATCTCCTGCAGAGCTATGGCACTATCACTAGTACATCTCCCCAGGATAAATCTACTCTGCATGGGGCTAATGATCTCATTCAAACAGGGTCTAATTCTGTTGACTAGGATCTTAGTTATCAGTTTGTAAATCACATTACACAAACTTATGGGCCTAAAATCCTTGAAAGAGAGAGGATAATCAACCTTTGGGATTAACACAATAAGCGTTTTACTAAGCGCCGTATCAAATTGTTGCGTCACAAACACATTCCTGATGCATTGGAAGACTTTGTCACCTACCACATCCTAATAGTTATAGAACACCGCATGAAACCCAGGAGCTTTAAAAGAACTCATATGCTGAAGAGCCAAGAAGACCTCTTCCTTAGAAACCTCCCGCTCAAGCTCCAACATATGATGATCTAGAATAGTAGGCAGATTAGGAGTAACCAAACAAGAAGTATCAACATCAACAGTTTCAGCAAACAAAGTTTTAAAATACTCAATTGCACCTGTTTTAAGCGCATTTGTGTCATCACACCAAACACTATTCGGAAGGTTAGATACAAAGTAATGCTAAATATTCTTTCCAAGGTGCTAAAAAAGTAATGCTTAATATGTAAAAAAATTACTGCTAAAAATAAAACTAATCATACATATATGTACTTTTATGTTGTTTATTTTATATGTATATAATTTGAGCTAATTCAATTGATAGTTTTTCCAAGGAAAAAATTTACATGAAGATATTTATGTTATTTTCATCCAGTTGTTCATTCAAACAAATTAAAGATAAGGAGACTTTATAAACTACTAATCAATAATTTGAAACAAAAAATTATTCATTATAATACTAATTTTAATATTATTATTTAGGGTTAAATATCATATTGATTCTTGTCTTTGTGTCGACGTATGAACTAAGTCCCTCCCCGGAAAAATTATTAAAAAACTCATCTTCTTTATAAATCATTTGGAGCAGGTCCTCGCCAGAGCCCGGAGCTCCAACGAGTGATGATTTGGAACGCTGACTGAATTAATGAAGTCTAGGTGAAATTTAAACAAAAAAGGAAAATCAATTATTAAAATGTGATGTGGATTTTCTCTGTTTTTTAATTCAAAATCAGATTACTTATATTTAAAATTATATATTAATTAAAAAAAACCTTAACTTTTTTTTCTGAATCATTAATCTTCATCCCCTTCACCATATCATCTTCTTCTTCATGTTCTTCATAGCCGCCACCCCAACCACGTCACGCCGCCATCCATTGCTCTACTTCTTCTGGATGTAGCCAGTTTGGTCGCCCTCCATCACCATCAAGCCCCCTTAATCACCATCCTCTTTCTCTGCCCTTCGATCTCCTCTCGGTTGTCTCACAATTTCGATTCACAGATCTGGTTGCAGGCGGGTGTAGGTTGGGGCGGTGCCGATTGAAGGTGGGGTTGGGGTGAGGGTGGTTCCGATTGCAGGTGGAGTTGGGGTGGTTCCGATTGCAGGTGGGGAGTCATGGGTTTCAGTTGTGGTGGTGGGTGGGTTTGTGCTTTGTGAATTTGTCAGATCTCGTTTGAATCTTGCTTAGATTTATGGTGATTTTGCTTTCATTCATAAATGTGTTTGATCCCAAAGTTTCTTCTTTTACTTGATTTTCCTTAGTTGCTTATGAATGATTGAGATTGTGAATAAGGAATTAGGGTGTAGAAAAAGAAATGCATTGGTGAAGCTTGTTTTGCTTCAATTTGTTGAAGTCGTTGCTTGAGTTGTTAACAGGTGTTCTGGGAATGAACATTAAAGGAAGGGATAATACCTAGAGAGTGGAAGAATGTGCTAGAGAGAGAATGAGAGAGAGAGTGCTGAATTTCATGTGTTATTTTATCCAATGAGCAAAAAGTCCCTTACAATTGGTATCTACCTCCTAGTTATAGGGCTTGGGTACTACCTATTGGGCCAATTGGGCCTCTGAAGTTGAGGCTCAATTTAAGGCCAGGCTCTCGCCCTTGGGCGGGCCGAACCCTGGGCGTCGCCCCTCTAGGGGCTCGCCCAGTCCACTAGTCCACAAGACACCGAGCTCGAAGTATGAGAGCTAAGTGTGTCTTTTAAATGCTTTTACATGCATCCTATGGTGCACTGGAATCTAAGCTGCCAACATGGCTTGAGGGAAAAAGAAGAAAACTACGTCGCCAACATGGCGTAAGCAAAAGGAAACAAGCATCTTTAGTCGCCCAGTCCACTGGTCTTGGCGAGCATCCCAGCCCGTCAAGTCCACAAGTCCACAGGCGACGGGAACAATCGCTTTGTACTGACGATTAGTTGGAGTAGGCGAGCGCCCCTCGTCGGCGAGCTAGGTGACAGGTGTTAGTCATGTACTGATCGTCCAAGTGTTGGCTGGCGATGCCCTTGGCGGGCGGCTAAACTCCATTGGCGACAGGTGACAGGTGTTAGTCATGTACTGATCGTCCAAGTGTTGGCTGGCGATGCCCTTGATGGCATTTAGTCTTCATGGTGGCGAGGCCTTTCGCGCTTTCCCTTGTTTCAAAAACCTTTCAAATCTCTAACTGCTCCATGTGATACGTTAGTTACGTCAGTTTCCCCCTTTCTCCGCAACCGTCACCTCACTCCTCATAACTGTCCAATCATGCGCAGTAACTCCCCATCACACGCGTCCCATTTCCCAAAAGCCATAATGACTTCCAACCTTCCACACGCGTCCGACACGCGTCACCCTTCCAGCTTCCCCCCTTTGCCTATAAAAACCCTTCTTCCCTACAATCATCCCTTTCCGAGACCTCTCTTTACTTCTCTAATCGCTTACCAAGCTCCCTCTTCCAACTTCCGCTCTGGTGCCGTCGCCGTTCACCCTTTCCGCTACCCACTCTTCACATCCTTGCCCGGTGAGTCCCCGTTCCCTTATCTCTGCATCTTATCTCTACTCGTCTTTTCCTTTTCCTCATTTCATTGTCAAAGATGGCTTCAAACCCTAACTCCCCTAATCACACCTCTTCTTCTTCTGGGAGCGACCCTGACTCTACCGTAGCCGGCGGCCTCCGTTTAGAGGTCCCGGAGATCCCTCCTTACCGACTGAAAACTTTCGCGACTCTGCCCCTTCCAGTCCAGAGAGCACCCACCCACGAAGCTATAGACCAACCCTCCGTTTTCCAGGATAGTGATCTTATCGTGGAATTCGTGAGCAACCTTGGTGGTTTGTCTGACGATGACGAAATGAACGCCAAACTCAGGATCTGGCCCTGCAGTGCTGAGGACCGCCCCTGGCTTCATAAGATCAACAGCGACGTAAAGAGATCCCATTTCTTCTTTGCGTATGAATATATGTTTGGCGAGCTTGGAGTCAGGCTTCCCTTTTCGCCCTTCGTTCAAGCCGTCCTCCGCGATATCAACGCGGCTCCTTGTCAACTCCACCCCAACGCCTGGGCCTTCATCCGGTGCTTTAAAATCTTGTGCGCCGCTGTTGGCACCGCCCCATCTCCCACCAGCTTCTTCTACCTCTACGATGTTGACTCCAAGTCCATCAAAAATAGAGGATGGATCTCTTTAAAGGCCCGAGCCGGCCGTAAGTGCTTGAACCCTCATAAAAGTAATGCAAAGTCCTCCTTTGCCCGGAGATACTTCCGCGTGGCGGTTCACCCCGCCTATCCAGAGGCCTTCACCCTTAGGGACAGGACTGCCCTTTTTCCCCTTTACTGGACGGAGAAGCCCAATGGGATTACCGATCCCTCAGAAGAATCTTTGTCTGCCAATGACAAAGCCTTTTTGAATCTCCTCGCCCCGCTTCCTATCCTTGACTGCTCAACAGTCCTTGAGGGCGTTCGCCTCTCAAGGACACCCAAATACTTAGGTCACTTATAGTTTATTTTTATCATCGCCATTTCTCTCTCGTTTTTTTTTACCCCTTATGTGGCTACTGACCCCCTTTCTTTTTATTTATTGTTGCAGAAGATATGAATTTCACCAACGCCGAGCTCTTGAAAGCCCGCGAGAGGAAAATGGCCCGTTTCTCTCCAAAGTTCAACACTGAGGGCGATGGGAAAAAACGGGGCGGAGCCGAGAACCAAACCGAGGGCGCCCAAGCCCCCAAGAGGAGGAAATTAGTTAAAGTCTCCTCTGTCGCCCCGGGATCTGCAGTCGCCGGCTCCTCCAACCCCGGCGCTCAACCCACCACTGCCGCTGTGTCTAAAGGCAAGAATGTTGCCAAAGCCTCCGCAAAAGCTTCCGCCGCCACGGCCACCGAGTCTGCCACTGCCACAGCTCCACATTCCGCTACCGGTGATACAGCCACCGTTGCCGCCGCCAAGTCCACGACTGTAGGCGCCACAACCGCAACTGCTAACTAGTCATCAACTGCCGGCACAACCACCAACACTTCTCAACCCTCAGCTGTTGAGAAGCTTGCCGCCATTAACGCCACAACCGCTGCCGCGACTTCCGATGCTCCCGCCGGGGAGAAAGAAAGAGAAAAAGAAAAAGAAACCCCCAAGTCTCCCCCTCGCCAAGTCGCACCTCCTAGCCCGCCTCCAACGAATGATGGGCGGTCCATGTCTCCCCCGCCTCATCAAGAGGAAAGACCCCCTCCTGATGCCGCCACCACCCTTGAAGCAGCCCGGATCGAGCAAGCTCCCGGCTCCGAGGGCGGCTCTTCTAGCTACTACAATATGCTTCCCAACGCCATTGAACCTTCAGAGTTCTTACTTACCGGCTTCAACCGTGACGCCATAGAAAAAGAAGTTTTGAGCCGGGGTATTAATGAGACCAAGGAGGAGACCCTTGCTTGTCTTCTACGCGCTGGGTGCATCTTCGCCCACGCGTTTGACAATTTCAACGCCGCCGCTGCTGAAACTGAACGGTTGAGGGCTGAGAATGCCAAGCACCAGGAGGACGCCGCCGCTTGGAAGAAGCGCTTCGATAAACTGTTGGACCAAGCGGGCAAAGAAAAAGTCCAGGCCGACAAGTTGATTGGTACAGCGGGAATTAAAATCGGCGAACTGGAGGATCATCTGAAACTGATGAAGGAAGAAGCGGATGGCCTCGATGCAAGTCTCCAAGCTTGCAAAAAGGAAAAAGACCAAGCTGAGAAGGACTTGGCCGCTAGAGGCGAGGTACTGGCTGCTAAAGGGTCAGAGCTCGAAGTGTTGCGCGCTGAACTGGGGTCAGCGAAAAAGGCGTTGGCGGAGCAGGAGGAAAAGTCTGCTGAGTCTTTGGCTTCGGCGAAGGCGGATCTGGAGGCAGTGATGCGAGCTACTTCTGAGGAGATCAAGAAGGCGGACGAGGCGCATGGGGCAGCCCTCGCCGCGAAAGATGCCGAAATTACTTCCCATCTTGCGAAGATCAAAGAACTAGAGGGCGGGCTGGCGGTGGAGAGAGCCAAAGCCGTTGATGCGAGGGAGCAAGCCGCTGACATTGCCTATGACAATCGGGAGCGTGGCTTTTTCCTCGCCAAGGACCAGGCTCAACACTTGTTCCCTGACTTTGACTTTAGCGCCATGGGAATAATGAAAGAAATCACCGCTGAAGGACTGGTTGGTCCTGATGATCCTCCTTTGATTGACCAACACCTCTGGACCGCAACTGAAGAAGAAGAAGAAGAAACAGGAGAAGAAGAAAGAAATAATGAATAATGTAATTTTAATTTTTACTTAGCCTTTACCGCCATTGCGTTTAAATCTCATTGAATGATTGTTAGGTTTAGGCGATTATCGAATGATTGTTCTCGCCGTAAATCCTTTTGTCGCCACTTCGCAAATCGCCGCATTCTTATTGTTTAAAAAATTTAAGAATGAATATCATAATTAAACGCCCGACGCACCGGAGTAATAAAATACTCAACATCCTGCCCCGACGCACCGGAGTAATAAAATACTCAACATCCTGAGTGACCAAGCACTCGCCTTCCACCTTATTCATTCGCCGACCTTATATCTTGCGCTATTTTTCACGCGTCATGTGATTGAATTACGCCTAACGATTTCGTGCATTAATTTTAACTAGGGCTTGTTGCTTGGCATTCCTCCGTCAAGACTTTAAACATTTTCCCCAAAGGGATAAATGGCCTCTATTCTTGAGGGCTTCGCCCGGGGCTTTGCCCGCTCGGGGCTTACAATGCTTGGGTCCCAATGGCCATTTGGGGGTCCCAAGACTTTTGCCTAGTTAATGGCGCTCGTCGTATTCTGGCGAGACTTACCCAGCACATCGTTTACGGGACCGGCGATCACATCAGACTTTCCGAGGGGAGATTCCCAGGCGTCAAAGGCCATTTGTGGAATCGCCGCCACCTTCAGGGTTCCAGCAAGCCCCTTTGGGGATCAAGCTTGTCCCACCTAGTGATCGCCGTAATTCTTTATATCGATCGGCAATTCCGATCGTCAGGGAATCCCTGGAATCTTTAAACATGATTTTCATGAATTTTAGTTTTATTGATGGAGCGCCTCGTCACGCGTTTCGGACAAAAGATCCAGCTCCATCGCCATATTGGCTTGATTCTCCCCTTCAAAATCCGGCTGAGTCCGCCATGTGAAATTGTCAATTTCCACTGGCAACATAGCATCTACCCCATAGGTCATTCTAAAGGGAGTTTCTCTTGTAGTAGATTGCTCAGTGGTGTTGTACGACCAGAGTACCACAGGGAGTTCATCCAGCCAGGCTCCCTTAGCTTCCTCAAGCCGTCGCCTTAATCCGCGCAGAATCACCCTGTTTGCAGATTCCACTTGACCGTTCATTTGCGGATGCTCCACAGAGGCGAACCTCATCTGTATGCCCATTTCCTTGCAAAATTCCCTTGTTTGGTTGCTTGAAAACTGGGTCCCGTTGTCGGATACGATCGCCCTTGGGATCCCGAACCTGCAAACAATACGCTTCCAGTAAAAGTTGACTATTTTTGCAGAGGTTATTTTGGCCAGGGGCTCAGCTTCAATCCATTTAGTAAAGTAGTCCACCGCTACTAATATAAACTTCATCTGCGACCTGGCGGTCGGAAATGGTCCTACCAAGTCCACACCCCACATGGCGAAAGGCCATGGGGCGCTCATCGTTACCAGCTCCTTTGGCGGTGCCTTGGACAAATCCGCGAACACTTGACATTTTTTACACCGCTTCACAAAGTCCATACAATCCTTCCTGAGGGTGGGCCAGTAGAAGCCCGCCCTTAACACCTTGCAGGCCAAAGACCTCCCTCCGATGTGGCTTGCACATACTCCTTCATGCACCTCAGACATTATCGCATCATATTTCTCTGGCGGTACACATTTTAACAGCGGCGTCGAAAAACCACGGCGATACAAATGTCCGTCAATGAGAGTATAGTGGCTCGCCTCGCGCCGTTGCTCCTTCGTGCATTGCTCCACTTCCGCCGGGTCCCCCGCCAAGATAGATAATATGGGTCCCATCCACGTCGCCCCTCTGTTCACACATGCCATGAGCTCGCCTTCGATGCTGGGGCACGCTAGCGTTTCCCGAATCACACTTTTGTTGTTGCCGGGCTTCCGCGTGCTCACCAATTTGGCCAACGCGTCCGCCCGCTGATTTTGTGCTCGAGGAACATACTCTACCACAACTTCTTGAAAAAGTGTCATCAAATATCGCACTCGCTCAAGGTATTTGATCAAATTGGGGTCCTTGACCTGGAAAGTTCCCTTCACTTGACTCTCTACCAACTGCGAGTCCGTTCTTATCAACAACCTTCCGATCTTTACTTCACGCGCCAACTTCAATCCGGCGATGAGAGCTTCATATTCTGCCTGATTGTTTGTTGCCTTGAACTCGAATTTCAACGATTGCTCCAATACTAGATCTCCTGGTCCTTCCAACGTTACTCCCGCGCCACTGCCACTGCTATTGGAGGATCCATTTACAAAGAGAGTCCACTGGGTGTCCACTCTTTCAACCAGGTCTGGGGTCAACTCCACCACAAAATCAGCCAGTGACTGTGCGCCAACTGTGCCTCGCTTATCATACTGCAACCCATATTCAGATAATTCAACCGACCAGGCGACCAATCTACCTGACAAATCCGGCTTTTGTAACACTTGTCTCAGGGGCAAATCCGTCCGCACCTTCACTGGAAAGCTCTGAAAATAAGGTCTCAACCGCCGGGCGGTGACAAGGACCGCGGGTGCCGCCTTCTCAATTTTCTGGTATCTGATCTCTGCACCCTGGAGTGTGTGGCTAACAAAATAAACAATTCGCTGCTCGCCATCTATTTCCTGCAGTATCATAGAACTCAGAGCACTATCACTCACAGCAAAATACAAGTGCAGCGGGTGTCCCTGCATTGGTTTTGACAAGATTGGCGGTGATGACAGGAGTTCCTTGAGGCGAACAAAAGCTTCTTCACACTCCGCTGTCCACTCAAATGCAACATTTTTTCGAAGACACTTGAAAAAAGGGAAGGATCTATCACCAGACTTAGGAAGAAATCGAGATAAAGCCGCTATTCGCCCTGTTAAACGTTGGACCTCCTTCACATTAGAGGGGCTTTTCATCTGCTGAATCGCCTTGCATTTGTCTGGGTTTATCTCTATTCCTCTGGACGTGATCATGAAGCCTAAAAACTTGCCGCCCTGAACACCAAAAGAGCATTTCTCCGGGTTGAGGCGCATATTGTGCTTCCTTATCTCGCCAAATGCTTCTTCCAGATCTTGATGATGGTCCAAGCAACGTGCTGACTTAACGATCATGTCATCAACATAAACTTCCATGTTTCTCCCAACCTGCCCAGCAAAAACCCTATCCATCAATCTTTGGTAGGTCGCCCCAGCATTCTTTAATCCAAACGGCATGGTGCGATAGCAATAGTTGACTCTGGCGGTCATGAAAGCCGTTTTGTCCTCGTCTGCCGGGTGCATGCGGATTTGATGATAACCAGAGTAAGCATCCATCAATCTAAGCAGTTCGTTGCCTTCGGATCAGAATCCCCGCTGTAAGAATCCAGAACCAACGTTTTCATATTATCTGGAATCGCCATATTCTCAACGTCCTCCGAGAACGGACGGAACTCAGCTACGGAATCCGCTTCTCTGCCTCCATCATCTCGTTGCTCGCGGCGGTAGAAATCCAACTGAGCTTGTAAATGCTCATTCCGCTGCTGGATGTCGCCAATGCTGCGCATCATATGGCGCCATTCCTCCTACGTCACTGCCGGTTGTCGCTCCGGAGTAGGTGAATTCTCCGGTGAGCGCTCCGGAGATCCGATCTGCGAAGGAAGAGAAGGCGATGGAGGAGGTGGTGGTGATGGAGGAGGAGAAGGCGGCAAAGAAGTGCGTGTAGCCTATACTCCCGCTGTTCGCATCGGAGAATCCAAGACAACTCGTTGAGGCCGCCGAGGCGGCGAGGTTCGCCGTCGCACCGGCGAATGATGCTGCTTCCTGCGTCGAGTCTCCATCTAAACCAGGAATGACACAAACTTGATCGGAAAACAAGCACCGATCACAGAATCAAACCAAAAAACTTTAGAATCGCCGAATCGTAACTAGAGATCGCTTCTTGCACAATCAGTCCACGTGAATGAGAATAGAAAGTTTATCGTCCCCACAGATGGCGCCAAATGTTCTGGGAATGAACATTAAAGGAAGGGATAATACCTAGAGAGTGGAAGAATGTGCTAGAGAGAGAATGAGAGAGAGAGTGCTGAATTTCATGTGTTATTTTATCCAATGAGCAAAAAGTCCCTTACAATTGGTATCTACCTCCTATTTATAGGGCTTGGGTACTACCTATTGGGCCAATTGGGCCTCTGAAGTTGAGGCCCAATTTAAGGCCAGGCTCTCGCCCTTGGGCGGGCCGAACCCTGGGCGTCGCCCCTCTAGGGGCTCGCCCAGTCCAACAGGAAAAAAAGCAAATTTTAATTTTTAGGAGTTGTTTTATCTGAATCATGCTTGTCCCCTCCTCTTCCTTCTTCCTCTCCTGCAAGTTCTGGTTTCGGGTCATGCTTTGCTTCCCTTGCGATTTTTAGTGTTCTGGTTTATTTTGTTCTGGAAATTGAGTTGGAGGAAGAAGATGATGGGTGTTGACATTCCCCTGGTTTTGTAATAGTTTTTTTTTTTGAGTTGAGAATTAAGTTGTTGTAATTAATGCTTTTCTGGATTTTTTTAATATTTTTAACTCCATGTCACCTCACTTGTCCCAGTCAGCGTTCCAAATCAATACTCGCTGGAGTTCCGTGCTCCGGCAAGGTCCTGCTCCAAATGATTTACATAGAAGATGAGCTTTTTCAATAATTTTTCCGGAGAGAGACTTAGTTCAGACTGCGAAACAAAGACATTGACCAATATGATGCTTGTCCCTATTATTTATTACTGATTATCTCATTCAAAAACTTTAAATGTTAATAATTTTTTATATTATCAAGTCAATTTATTATTCAAATTCATCATCATCTATTAAATATGTATGAAATATTAATTAATATCTATTATATATCTTATAATAATACAATATGCATGTTATGATTAAAATTATAATTACTATATTTTATTATAATTAAAAAAAACAAAACAAAATTTATTGAAATAATAACGCACATGAGGACAACCCCTCATTGTATAGGGCAAAATCATACAAATCATTCCACCAATACCAAACCTCGGACAAAGATGCACATAGATACTATGTCTCGATCAATAAAACTTTACTAGGAAAAATTCATTAGGATAAAAACCTAGTGAAGGAAAACGAGTACAAAAACTTCCACATGCCTTCACCTTCCGCGACCCAAATCTTAGCTAGAAGGCTTGGTTAGCTCTTATGGAGGGAGAGTCGAGTTATTGGTTTTGTGGGTTCTTTTCCGTTGCTTGGCTATTGTTGGGTGTGTGAGACCCAAGTTTTTAAGCTTAGAATAAATTGATAAAATTTCTATTCACAATTAGGTTCGATGTAACGTGAAGGAAGAAGACTGAACAAGTGTTCATTGAATGGAATAAATTTATGAAGAAGATAGTTCAGGAAAATGTTGAGGATAATATTAGAATCGATGTAACTTATGGAACAAGTATTATTCGCTTTTGCCTAGGACAAGAGCGTTAGTAAACGACTAATTTACCCTTAAAGACACGATAGAAACTAATTCCAAAAATCTTCAAATAAATGTTAGAACTTCTCTTAATCATTTCCATGACAAGCGTTTCGATACGAAACCCTGGAAGGTACGAACATCCGAATCTAATTCTCGGAAGTTTGCCAAAACTAAATCCCTGATAGCTCAAGAAACTTAAAATAAACGGTCGATGAAGACTTTTTCTATTCGGAGCTTCAAACGAAGATTCCACATGCGTACACCTATTTCTTTCGATGTTTCTAATCTTTCTTCAGAAAGAAGTTTTCTCATCCGAAATCAACTGCAAAAAGTAGTTTTTCGAGTTAAATAGATTTACACCGACTTTGGATCGTTTGCCTTAATTCCAAGAAACCTGTTTTGAGTTCTGGAATTCTGTCGCCAGACACTATCTTAGAATTCACAGAGGAATGCACAGGAAAAATCGGAATCGCGAAATTTTCATTTGCTCGCGTTTTCCATCAACTATAAATTGCTTAAAAATCAAAAACTTCATCACCACCATCAACACCAAACCCGCGAGCTTGAGAGGAGAAGGGGAGGAAGTGATTTCCGTCGTTTCTTGCCTGATCGTTGCACCGACAGTTGCTACGCGAAGACCTCGAGGTATAGATGATATTCCTTACCTCTGATCGTCAATTATGTCGTTTTTCTCTATGTCTTTCTGTGCTCAAAGTTTCGAGCTTTTTGAAAAACTGTCCAAATAACTTGATTTATCTGTCTAAACCTATTCTCTACTAACCCAAGAGTACTTCTAGCGGATTACATTTCGCCGAATCTCACCGAATCGCCGCCGAGCTTCAATTCTGCTCAAAAACCCATTTTTCGGCTAAAGTTTCGCCCTTTAGACTTAAAACTCTCGACTGAGCTTAGCGCCAGTAGGATTAGTTGTCATAAACGTCGTTGGTGACGTCCCCATCTAATTTGTTTTTCGAAATTCCAATTTTGAAATTCCGAGCTAAAAACACTGACCAAAATACCCCTACGTCTGTTTTCGATCCGATAATTTTTTCCGAGTTTTAATTCTTCTTAGTTACGACTAATGATAACCTAGGAATCAAGTTTGATCGAAGAAAAAACGCAGGACACATTTGCATGTGTGTGGCCGAGAGCACCTCAATGGGGGGAGGAAAATTTCTCTTTTTCGAAAACTCGTCTTATCGCGTTAGATTATCGTACTTCGGAGTTTATAATGCTTCGTGTAACCTTAGTAATTATTGTTTGCTGAGTTTCTGACTGATTGTGATTGAATTCTGTGATTTCTCTCTAAGGTCCGTTTGAAGAATTTCGTGGAGCGGAAGGAGGATATTGTAAAGGAACGCTGCAGGATCGCACTGGAGGAACTACAGGTGAGGGCTACTCACTGAATACTAGCTAATGTTTTAGGTGTCGACGAATTCGACTTGACTTATTGTTTATGCACTTGATTGTGATTGACTAGGAAATGTTTTCTGGAGGCTTCAGCCGAGTGAACTAATTGAGACGTGTGTCTCCGTTTTCTGAGGCTTCGGCTGACATAGTTGATTATTTATCGCTTGATTTGTTGTTCATTGATTCACATGCTATGTGCTAAATGGTTAATCTAGGATGTGTTGATATTGATTCACATGCTATGTGTTAAATGGTTAATCTAGGATGTGTTGATATATGTGACATGACTGTTGGATTGTGTTACTTTGATTATGCAATTACACATATATCTGTTGTACGTCAGAGTGAGGATAACGGACAGTTATGCCACACTCATCATGAGATTTTGGGGAAGTTTGACGGGACGAACGGAGGTTCGGGCCTCGTTATTGTTTTAATGGATCGAGACCTTCTCTGGGTGTTACTTGGGATTATGGGATCTTTTAAACTCATAAGATTAGAGATAAAACTAAATGGAAACTATTTTACAAGGAAAATTCACAATACACTAAACAACCTCTGAACCCTTTAAATAATGATAACAATCTCATATGGAAGCTTAAGGTTTGGATATTAGTTTTGGAAAATGAGAAGTGTCGCCGAATCCAAGATTTAGGAAAACTAATAAGTTTCTGAGTATTTTATACTCTTTGCTCGATGAGCAGTTTATTTATTTGACTATCTAAAGGATAAGTCAGGGAACTATAAGTTTCCAAGTACATTGTTACTCTTCGCTCGCTGAGCAGTTTTGACCATCGAATTAGATGAGTCAGATGACCCTTAAGTCATCAAGAGTGATTACACACCTTTCATAATTAATTGTCTTTTGTCGCAGAATCGACATTTACCTTAGGGTATTCTCTTTAGAGACAATAAGTTAGCTAGAACACGTGACGACGTGACGAGTAAGGTCGGAGACGTTGTTTGGCTAATCACGTTGCATTCATTCACACATTTTGACGTTTATACACGGCGGGAAGTCGGACCTCGGTGGATTCCAAAATGGTCCTAAGACCCGGATTTCCATATAAGAACACCAAGAGTGCTTCTTAGTAGCATACAGAAATGGAAGGTCTAGGGGTATACTGTTGATCTGACTACATTTTGATTGATATAAGAGACACCCGAGCAGAAATGGTCCCACTATGGCCGGTGCTAGGATTGACTGTTGGCGCCCATCCTTCCGGATTGCATCTTGTTCCTCGTCATCTCATTGATGCACCATGCATACTGACTTAGTTGCCGAGTGTGATTGTTACTTGTTAATCTTACTTGATATATGTTAATTGTCAGTAATTATCATTTACATTCAATTAGAAGATATACAATTTATAATGCTATCACAAACTTCTAAGCCTAAGTAGTTATCCCTTAAACTTTATCTATTGGGTGTATTATTTATGTAATTCTTTGAGTTGACCCTCGCATCTGCTGTTTGTGTTTTGGCGTACTACGCCCATTGTCAGATGTCCATGACGAATTGGTTTACGATGGTCCACCCTTCGGGGGGGACTAGGTTTGAGATGCTTGATCAGGAGATCCCCGGCTCATGGGTGGTCGACCCCGCTGGCCACAGAGCGATCTACTCGGGGAGAATAATGGAGGATCATGTCAATAGTCTGGGACATTTGACGGAGGTAGTACTGAGGTGTTACACTGTCAGCTTTAACCTGCCACCCGGCGTGCACTGTGGACTCGGTGTAGGAGCACCACCACCACCGTCGTCTTCCGACGACGAGGACCCCTCGGAGGAGGAGCCTGTGGGAGGGACTTCATCGGACTCTAGCTCACCTACTGTTGCTGTTGCTGATGACTTTGGATCGGGTCCCGGACCCGTGAGACCAGCCCAGGAGCATGTTGCAGTAGCGAGAGAGAGGATGGTTGCAGACATTGACCTAGTCGTCCTGGATTCTGATTCAGACGACGATCATGCCAGCATGTAGTTGAGAGTGCTGGGGTGTACTCCTCAGGACAGGATTAGGGTAGGAGTAGTGTTAAAGCTCTGGTCATCATGTTCTTATTTTGGGGCAAGGTAGGTCCCCGACCGTTAGCTTTTTGTGTGGTTTTCTTTATGGAAATCACAGAGAGTTGGTCGGACTAGGAGGTATTGTTTAGGCCGTTTTGGGCTGACCTACTTTCGTTTGGAGGACTGTATTACGAACACTTGACCTTTTATTATGGTTTGTACATATTTGCCCACGGGCACTACTTTCGGTTACTTTCCCGTCACTGGAGGATACTCGTGACGTGGCTTACTACTTACAGCGGGGGCTGTAAATATATTGTACATTAGTTATGTTATCTTTCGCTGTAGAGTCTTTATTTCGACAAGTCTTTATTTTGTTATTTAAACAAATTGAAAAAAAATATTCACGTTTTTCCGCTTTATTTTCTTTTTGGTTACTAAAGTGACGCCACCGAAATCGGGGTGTTACATTGTGGTATCAGAGCTTGTCGAGTCTTTCGGGAGTCTTGGGGAATAGGTCTTCTGTGCTAGGTTGTGTGACTCTGCAAAGAGTGAAAATTGATTGTCTGCCAAGCGATTTTTCGCTTAGAATTGATTGAAGTTATGGCTTAATCATATTGTATAGTTATGCTAGATGTTATCTTGTGATGAGTACTAACTGTTTGTTTGACTTAACAGAACATGGTGAATTCTAACCAACTAGCTGAGATGATGGCCACTATGGCCCAAGTTGTGACTGCACAGGCTAATGACAATGCTATGAGACGTGCGACTGAGGAAGCACGTGACCAACATCAGCGTCAGAGAGAAGTGACTCTGGACCAGAACAAGGGATTGAATGACTTTAGGAGACAAGATCCTCCTAAATTCACTGGTGGAACCGATTCTGACAAAGAAGACCTTTGGATCCAAGAGATTGAGAAGATTTTCGGTGTGCTGCAGACTGCTGAAGGTGCCAAGGTAGGCATGGCAACTTATCTGCTACTTGGTGATGCTGAGTACTGGTGGAGAGGTGTAACACCCCGATTTCCAGGTGTCACTTAGTAACTTGAAAATAAAATAAAGCGGAAAATGCAGGTACTTTTTTTTCGTTTCCTTTTAGAATAAAGAACTTTTTAAACTAAAGACTCAACCCCAAAATGCGATAAACATAAACTAACATACAATACTGTCACAGTCCTGCTGTAACTAAAAGCATCGTCACGAGTATCCTCCAGTGACGGCAAAGTTTACAAGTTTTCAGAAAGCATAATTAGTTCGAAATATTATACAGTGACAGAAGGGAATAGTCAGCCCCAGATGGCCTCCTCTAGACCTCTACAATCGACTACTCCATGAGATTCCCAACTACGGAGAACCACACGAAAGTAACGTGTCGGAGACCTACCCTGCCCCAAAATATAAATGACGAATCAGAGCTAATACAGTAACAACCAACTCAAAAGACTCTAACCACCCATATCCCACACTACTATCATCGACCCTCCCTCGATCAGGCATGAAGTATGGGTCCTCGTCGAAAGCTTCAGTAATAGTCATTTCGCTCCGGGTCTTTCCCGCACAACGAATCATCACGAACCGGCTGACGGACGCCTGGCAGCAGGCCGACCGCCCAAACACAAACATACAAACAAAGCCAAGGTGCTAGGGTCAACTTACAGAATACAATAGATATACAATCAACATGCGATAAAGGGGGTATATATATATGTTGTATATATATATATACATATAAGTTATGTATTGCCTACCCTAAGGTATATACATAGCATGGTATCGAATCTCTTACACAATTCAATCGTCAAAACACATAACGATGTTTATCAACATCAAATCATCAGATCTCAACAATTATAGTTAGAGTGCATGATATGTCATGCAACATCAATCATAATAAGATGCATTGTGCCAATGCAGAATATGCTGACACAAACCCGAATAACGTCACTCTGCTTGGCGACGGAACAAATCAACAACGTCACTCTGCTTGGCGACGGGACAAACCAACGACGTCACTCTGCTTGGCGACGGGACAAACCAACGGTATTGCCACTTATAGGCTGGGCACCTCGAGACGGTCGTAACACTGGCCTCGTGTTTAACCATTTCTGCTCGGGCGTCGCTTATCACCTTTGGCTATAGTCAAGACGGTACAAACTCTACATGGTTTGACCATTTCTGCTTGCTATGCCGAACATCAACAGGCACGATACAACTCTACATGGATGATCGTTACCTCCTGTTGTGCCAGGTATAGTCAGGACCGATTCAACTCTACACGGCTGATCGTTGCTTCCTGCTATCCCGAAGTACTCCACTTGGCACTTCATCGCGTATATGCATGTGTGCAATATGATTATCAAAACCACGACTCGTCCTCTCCACATAAGTGTTTAGCTCAAACCCAAACTCACAACAACCCAAGAGTTAGTGTCGGTCAATACAACACAACTCGGAGTTAGTGTCGGTCAATACAACACAACTCCCACAACAAAACCCAAAATCAAAGCCAGAGTCAGTGTCGGTCAATACAACACGACTCGGAGTTAGTGTCGGTCAATACAACACAACTCCCACCACAAAACCCACAAACAAAACCCATAGTCTGTGCCGGTCAATACAACACGACTCGAACAACACTACCAGGAGTACTAGAGTACTCGGTGACTTTCCATCATCACCATAGCTCACCTTAGTGGCTTTCCCAATTCCAATAACTCTCCAAACCCACAACAAAGTCGACTTTTCCCCGTCTTTCGTAAATATTTTCCCCTTTAGTTTCCCTATGATTATTCGTTAACAAAAATAATTTCGATTCACATTAGTCAGGTTATGAGTTTATTTCTCAAAGTCTAAGTTTCCCAAGTCTTTAGCTTTCAAAGCTCTATCGTTCTAAGTTTTCAAAGATCAACCACCCAAAATACATTTCCCGGGGAAAGTCTAAGAATTCCAACATATGGCTAAGTCTCAAACCCCACATTTGGACTTGCCTAGGGTTGTTCATCCAACCAAAAATATCAAAGATCACCAGATCAATGAATCTCCACTTCGAAATTGCGTCAAAACGCTCAATCCAACAAAAGCACAACATCACAAGTTATAGAAAAGCATCATAACATCAACTCATCATCATAAACAACATCAGATAAAGCACAAGTCGAATTTATCGACGCCTATCATGCAATCATAGCTAATACAGTAAGTTGCCCTAACCTCGAGCTGATCCAGCTTCGAAATCACAAGCTCCTTCACTCAAGTGCTCTGAACCTTCCAAAGTTCCTTCAACTGAACCTCGGAGAAAAACAAAGCAGAAACCAAACAATATCGATTAGCTCGATCACAATACAACTCATAAACGATAGACAAAGCATTAAAGCTTCAGAATACGACATCCGGGTACGAAAAGACAAGTTTTCGAAAACGAAAAACTTCCCCCCTAAAGGAATAACCCACGGCCTCAAAGGAAAAAGGGCTTCGGCTCTTTTTCTTCGATCAAATCTGTTTACAAGGTAGTTTTAGGGTAAAACTAAGGCAAAGAAACTGTCGGAACAATTTTCGGACAATCGGGTCGAAATACGGCTATCCAGGGGCATTTTGGTCCAAAATAAAGGTTCAAAACTTCAAAGTTATCAGTTCTGAAAACAAATTTGACAGCAATGATCCTCATGACATCCGTGACAACAAATCCTAAAGGCACGAAGTCAGATTACAGCTTTTCGACAATAAAGGGTCGAAATGTGAGACAAAAAGGGTTTTGAAACAGTTTTTCAGATCCTGGACAGCTCGATCGCAATCGGCGATTACTGACAGAGGTTTTAGACTCTTGGGAACATAAGGAACATAACCCAACCAAGAAATCAGAGAAATCAGACAGTTTTACAAAAAGCTCAAAACTGTGAGCACAGAAACGACTTCAGAAACGCAACAGAAACAGTAATCAGAGGTAGGATTCATGCTAGTTACCTCAATACCTAGAAGTAGGGACGAACTGCACGAAGATTGGTCGAGTTTTCGCGAAAATCTCTTCTCCCCTCCTCTCCTTGAAACTCGCGGCTCTAATGGGTGCAAATGGCAAGATTTTTGCTTTTTCGCCTATTTATAGGCGGGTGAAATCGCGAGAAAATGAAAATTTCGCGATTCCGATTTTTGCAGCACGTTCACCGAGAAATTTTAAGAGAGATTCTGGCGTCAGAATTCCAGAACTCAAAACAAATACCTAAGATTTGGGAAAAACGATATCTAAAATCCCAAAGGCGGTGTAAGTTAATCTGTCCCGAAAAACTACTTTTTGCTGTGATGCTCAGACGACAAAACTTCCTTCTGAAGAAAGATTGGAAATGTCGAAACAAATCTGGTAGCGCGGACGGAAACTTCGTTAGAAGTCCCGAATAGAAAAAGTCTTCATCCATCGCTCGAATCTAGGGTTTCGAAGCAAAGAAATTAGCGTCGGCGGACATCCGAAAAGTGAATACTATCATGTGTACAGTCCAGAGTTCTGAAATGAAACGCTGGTCGATGGAAAAATAAAGAGAATCTTTAAATTTCCCAAAGATTAGAAATCTCACTCAATACGTTGCTTTAAAAGCGAAATAGCCTATTCTGGACACGCTCGCCATAAGGCAAGGGTGCAGACGACTCGCACTAACTCCGAAAACGACTACGCAACATTCCTCAAGCAATTCCCGAACTTTCTTCTTCATTAATCTTTCTCAATTATCAAACTCCTGTCACGCTTACACTGATTCTACGCGTGAGTCGGAAACTAGCTTGTTCTGAAAATCCAGGTCTTACAATACTCCCCTCCAAAAAGAAAGTTTCGTCCTCGAAACTCAGAGTTCAGCAAAAAGTCCGGGGTACAGTTCCTTAATCTTATCTTCCAATTCCCATGTAGTATTGCCCGTGTCATTGTTCCTCATAACCTTTACTTAAGCAATATGTTTACCCCTTAACTGTTTCACTCTTCCATCCCCACTGCTAACTGTCGGCGTCTCAAAAGACAACCCATCATTCAACTTCATGTCGTCTGGCTCGATCACTTTCGTCGGATCTCTGCTTGAAATGATACCGATTGACACTCCGTGCAGACGCACAATTTTAGCCACTTGCTTCTTTACTTTCGGTCGTCCGAAATTCTTCTTAAACTCGGTGCCTCTCTGTCATTTCAATGTAAATACTCAACTTGTCCTCGTGATCTTCATCTACAGTCCAAAACTTCACTTGTCCGTTCGATAACTCCTAGACGAATCATCCCCTTGGAAACCGCTAGTCCATTAACATACCTCCAACTTCGTAACTATCTTTACAAACACCCAAGAACCAAACTTCTACTTATTCACTATTCGAATTAAAACTCGACTTATGTCCTTATTTCCTGTCCTTCACTAATCTTATCCCCTTCAACATCAATTTATCAGCAACTTAAAAGATAATCCTCCTCTTAATATCTAACAATCCATTATTATCGTCTTCTTCCTTAAAACTTCCCTCACTCAAACCTATTTACACTTACTGAAATCCCTAACACTTCGCACAAATCGAGACTTATCCTCTAGAAGATTAAATCATAACTATACCTCAAGGGACTTAACTAGCCATTTCATCTTCCGATCCTTCAACATTCTGAGATTTAACTGTTGTCGTAACCGCTAACACCACTAAATCTCTCAAATGTACACAAATCTCAGCTCACTAGGTCAACCTTAGCCCTAGGATCCTCATTCAACTTAGAAAAATTCACTTGTTACCCGTAATGTGCGTCACCAAAATCCATAACAAAGTTTCATTCACTCTTAGGCTCTAAGAAACTTGTCCAAACATAACAACTTCAAGTATTCATCTTAATACTAACACCTTCCTTTTTGTCACTCACTCACCATCTCGTCAATCAACTTCTTAATCTCTCAATCAAATTCTGACAAACTTCGAGTCCTACACACCTTAGACAGACATTCATAGATTTAAAACCTAAACCTTCACCAAGTTTGGTTCTCTACTGACCTTTAATCCTTCAATACTTCTTAAATGAATATCCGTTTCTTAGAAACTATAACTCCTTCACTTACCCAAACGACCTGACCGGTGTCGTCATGCTTCCACCTTCACAACTTATTATGCTAACATCCTTCAAATCTTATCACATGGCTCATTATGTCCACAACCTCATAATCAACATCAATCGATCACCAACTTATAACCAACCTTAACACTCTACACAACCCATAATTCCTTTACTTCAAGATCACTCTTATATTATACCTCAATGGTCTTAACCCGAAACTCACCTTCAGGTCTCCAATCTTCTAAGATTCAAATCCTATTGTCACACCTACAACCATAAGATCTCCTACTCGTACGCGATTCTCAACTCTCAAGGTCAATCTTAACCCTAAGATTTCAATCCAACTTAGTAAATCTCACTTAGTAATCTTAGCATATTTCTTTGGAATCCATATCAACAACCTCAAGTATTCAACTTATGCTAAAACTTTCTTTCTCCAACTTAATCATTCCCAAATCAATTCAACACTTAGTCACTTCAGCAAACACCTGGCAATTCTCCAAGTCTTACACATTCAAGTTAAAACTCATAGGTTTAAAATCTAAACATTTTTCCTAGTTTACACCGAAAATGTCCTTTAACACTCCAACACTTTTCAAGTGAAAATTCATCTCTTAAGACTACAACTGTAAGATCAAGTTTTGATCTAGTAGTACAACTCTATGTTTTGATGATTACAAGTTAACCTTTTGATATGAACAATTGTGGTACTCTAACGTGTTTTTCTGAGTGTGCTATTTACAGGCTCTGACCTCAACTCAATCTCACACAAATCAGAAGCACTGTGTTAAAGAGCGACCCAAGCAACGCTTTCGCATTCACCATGTTCAGTATGAACAGTGGAAAAGCTTCAGAAGTTCTGAAGTTATACAAACTCTGATGTGGACTCAGTCACTAGAAGTTCTGAAGATCCAGAAAGTCTGATAACCAAGAAACACTGAAGGCTCAGATATTCTGATGGTGTAGAAGACTCTGAAGATCCAGAAGCTGATTAGTGAAATTCTGATGTCCAGAAGCAAGATACTCTGAAGACCATGTACTTCCCTCTGAGTTCAGAATCAGAAGAAACAATGGTCAGAGGATCTGGGCTTTCCCTCTGACTCTGATCAACCGGCTTCACAAGTTCCAATATGAAGCATTCCCCTGATCAGAAGTCTCCTAGGTTTAAAGGTCAAGTCGCTATCCAAGTACAAAAGCAACTGTACCTTCCTGACGACCTACCTAACAGTCTCAGACACAGCAGAAGCTGGATTTTCCAGAACTGCCCTCCAACGGTAGCATTTTCCATGCAACGCTCAACCCTAATCCTTGGAGTATATAAAGAGGCTGAAGACTGAAAGAAGCGGCTAGAAGCATTCATATACGCGCAAGACAAATTCAAATTCTTCTAAGCTTTCTTTCATCTGAAATTCATTGAGTTTACCATTAGCTTTTTAGAAGCAAATCTCTTGTAAACAATTCTTTGATAAACAGTTTGTTTAGTTCCTTTAGGAGATCAAGGTTGATCGGATCCTAGAGAAGACTAAGAGAGTGAATCTTAGTGTGAGCTAAGTCAGTGTAATTGTTAGTCACTTGTAGGTTTCAAGTGCAGTTGTAACTCTTACCTGATTAGTGGATTGCCTTCATTCTAAGAAGGAAGAAATCACCTTAACGGGTGGACTGGAGTAGCTTGAGTGATTTATCAAGTGAACCAGGATAAAATCCTTGTGTGCTTTTCTATCTCTTATCTTTAGCACTTAAGTTCTCGAAAGATTTGTAAAAATCTTTAAGGTGGAAGCTTTATACTGAAAACGTTATTCAAACCCCCCCTTTCTACCGTTTTTCATACCTTCAACAACACCTCCACAAAGAACTCAATCACTTAGCAAAACTTATTCCTCGAACTCGGCTAACAACAATCTAGTTCACAGTTAATTCTTCTCAACCTTGTTATCATCAAGCAATCATCTATAACCTGATATTAAATCCAACCTATTTAGTCTCTAACAACTCCATTCATAAATCACATAACCTATGACTTCATAACTTCCGAGAAAATACTTAATATTTTTCCAACATTAAATCTCTTGACTTAGTCTACCTCTACTTGGAGTAATCACACACGAACTAACCAATTAATGTCTATACGACAATCATCAACTTCCAAAGATTTAAATCTTAATCTTTTACAATCAAGTGCTTAACATAACTTTCCTCCCAAATTCGACTAATCCTCGATCAATTCAAATTCATCTTACACATCCTTCTATCAAAGTCCATTACCAGCTGTGATTCCGAATATCACCCCCTCAATATTAAGTTGATCAGGCCTAATACATCGAAGGTGAAGATTTAGAAAAACCCACTGGAACAATCAATGAGTTCCTATCATCCAGTAGTCACAAATATCCTGATACTAAATCCTTTAATGATCCCGCTACGTAACTACACACCCTCAACATGACACGTATACTACCCATACGGAATCTCCCTAAGATTCGTTCTTCAGCTACTAGCTTCCTCATAATCGCATCGGTGGAAGACTACTTTCTAGACTTAGTGTGTTATTCTAAACCTCGTGTAACTTCTATAGTTTTAAACACGAGCAACAGTCAAATAAATTCTTAGTAGGTGGAATAACTATAAGGTCAAAGCTTAGCGGTAAAAGTAAGTTCAGGCGTGTTGCACACGCTACGGGGTAACGAAGAGTATACTAGAATCAGAAAGAATAGTTAGAAGGTTATCATCGTTCGGTTTAGTTAAACCAACAGTTAGTACTAATCATAAGATAGCTTTTCCAAAACTATACAATATGATTAAGCAATAACTTCAATCAATTCTAAGCGAAAAATCGCTTGGCAGACAATCAATTTTTACTCTTTGCAGAGTCACACAACCTAGCACAGAAGACCTATTCCCCAAAGACTCCCGAAAGACTCGACAAGCTCTGATACCACAATGTAACACCCCGATTTCCAGGTGTCACTTAGTAACTTGAAAATAAAATAAAGCGGAAAATGCAGGTACTTTTTTTTCGTTTCCTTTTTAGAATAAAGAACTTTTTAAACTAAAGACTCAACCCCAAAATGCGATAAACATAAACTAACATACAATACTGTCACAGTCCTGCTGTAACTAAAAGCATCGTCACGAGTATCCTCCAGTGACGGCAAAGTTTACAAGTTTTCAGAAAGCATAATTAGTTCGAAATATTATACAGTGACAGAAGGGAATAGTCAGCCCCAGATGGCCTCCTCTAGACCTCTACAACCGACTACTCCATGAGATTCCCAACTACGGAGAACCACACGAAAGTAACGTGTCGGAGACCTACCCTGCCCCAAAATATAAATGACGAATCAGAGCTAATACAGTAACAACCAACTCAAAAGACTCTAACCACCCATATCCCACACTACTATCATCGACCCTCCCTCGATCAGGCATGAAGTATGGGTCCTCGTCGAAAGCTTCAGTAAAGGTATATACATAGCATGTTATCGAATCTCTTACACAATTCAATCGTCAAAACACATAACGATGTTTATCAACATCAAATCATCAGATCTCAACAATTATAGTTAGAGTGCATGATATGTCATGCAACGTCAATCATAATAAGATGCATTGTGCCAATGCAGAATATGCTGACACAAACCCGAATAACGTCACTCTGCTTGGCGACGGAACAAATCAACAACGTCACTCTGCTTGGCGACGGGACAAACCAACGACGTCACTCTGCTTGGCGACGGGACAAACCAACGGTATTGCCACTTATAGGCTGGGCACCTCGAGACGGTCGTAACACTGGCCTCGTGTTTAACCATTTCTGCTCGGGCGTCGCTTATCACCTTTGGCTATAGTCAAGACGGTACAAACTCTACATGGTTTGACCATTTCTGCTTGCTATACCGAACATCAACAGCACGATACAACTCTACATGGATGATCATTACCTCCTGTTGTGCCAGGTATAGTCAGGACCGATTCAACTCTACACGGCTGATCGTTGCTTCCTGCTATCCTGAAGTACTCCACTTGGCACTTCATCGCGTATATGCATGTGTGCAATATGATTATCAAAACCACGACTCGTCCTCTCCACATAAGTGTTTAGCTCAAACCCTAACTCACAACAACCCAAGAGTTAGTGTCGGTCAATACAACACAACTCGGAGTTAGTGTCGGTCAATACAACACAACTCCCACAACAAAACCCAAAATCAAAGCCAGAGTCAGTGTCGGTCAATACAACATGACTCGGAGTTAGTGTCGGTCAATACAACACAACTCCCACCACAAAACCCACAAACAAAACCCAGAGTCTGTGCCGGTCAATACAACAGGACTCGAACAACACTACCAGGAGTACTAGAGTACTCGGTGACTTTCCATCATCACCATAGCTCACCTTAGTGGTTTTCCCAATTCCAATAACTCTTCAAACCCACAACAAAGTCGACTTTTCCCCGTCTTTCGTAAATATTTTCCCCTTTAGTTTCCCTATGATTATTCATTAACAAAAATAATTTCGATTCACATTAGTCAGGTTATGAGTTTATTTCTCAAAGTCTAAGTTTCCCAAGTCTTTAGTTTTCAAAGCTCTATCGTTCTAAGTTTTCAAAGATCAACCACCCAAAATACATTTCCCGGGGAAAGTCTAAGAATTCCAACATATGGCTAAGTCTCAAACCCCACATTTGGACTTGCCTAGGGTTGTTCATCCAACCCAAAATATCAAAGATCACCAGATCAATGAATCTCCACTCCGAAATTGCGTCAAAACGCTCAATCCAACAAAAGCACAACATCACAAGTTATGGAAAAGCATCATAACATCAACTCATCATCATAAACAACATCAGATAAAGCACAAGTCGAATTTATCGACGCCTATCATGCAATCATAGCTAATACAGTAAGTTGCCCTAACCTCGAGCTGATCCAGCTTCGAAATCACAAGCTCCTTCACTCAAGTGCTCTGAACCTTCCAAAGTTCCTTCAACTGAACCTCGGAGAAAAACAAAGCAGAAACCAAAAAATATCGATTAGCTCGATCACAATACAACTCATAAACGATAGACAAAGCATTAAAGCTTCAGAATACGACATCCGGGTACGAAAAGACAAGTTTTCGAAAACGAAAAACTTCCCCCCTAAAGGAATAACCCACGGCCTCAAAGGAAAAAGGGCTTCGGCTCTTTTTCTTCGATCAAATCTGTTTACAAGGTATTTTTAGGGTAAAACTAAGGCAAAGAAACTGTCGGAACAATTTTCGGACAATCGGGTCGAAATACGGCTATCCAGGGGCATTTTGGTCCAAAATAAAGGCTCAAAACTTCAAAGTTATCAGTTCTGAAAACAAATTTGACAGCAATGATCCTCATGACATCCGTGACAACAAATCCTAAAGGCACGAAGTCAGATTACAGCTTTTCGACAATAAAGTTTCGAAATGTGAGACAAAAAGGGTTTTGAAACAGTTTTTCAGATCCTGGATAGCTCGATCGTAATCGGCGATTACTGACAGAGGTTTTAGACTCTTGGGAACGTAAGGAACATAACCCAACCAAGAAATCAGAGAAATCAGACAGTTTTACAAAAAGCTCAAAACTGTGAGCACAGAAACGACTTCAGAAACGCAACAGAAACAGTAATCAGAGGTAGGATTCATGCTAGTTACCTCAATACCTAGAAGTAGGGACGAACTGCACGAAGATTGGTCGAGTTTTCGCGAAAATCTCTTCTCCCCTCCTCTCCTTGAAACTCGCGGCTCTAATGGGTGCAAATGGCAAGATTTTTGCTTTTTCGCCTATTTATAGGCGGGTGAAATCGCGGGAAAATGAAAATTTCGCGATTCCGATTTTTGCAGCACGTTCACCGAGAAATTCTAAGAGAGATTCTGGCGTCAGAATTCCAGAACTCAAAACAAATACCTAAGATTTGGGAAAAACGATATCTAAAATCCCAAAGGCGGTGTAAGTTAATCTGTCCCGAAAAACTACTTTTTGCTGTGATGCTCAGACGACAAAACTTCCTTCTGAAGAATGATTGGAAATGTCGAAACAAATCTGGCAACGCGGACGGAAACTTCGTTAGAAGTCCCGAATAGAAAAAGTCTTCATCCATCGCTCGAATCTAGGGTTTCGAAGCAAAGAAATTAGCGTCGGCGGACATCCGAAAAGTGAATACTATCATGCGTACAGTCCAGAGTTCGAAATGAAACGCTGGTCGATGGAAAAATAAAGAGAATCTTTAAATTTCCCAAAGATTAGAAATCTCACTCAATACGTTGCTTTAAAAGCGAAATAGCCTATTCTGGACACGCTCGCCATAAGGCAAGGGTGCAGACGACTCACACTAACTCCGAAAACGACTACGCAACATTCCTCAAGCAATTCCCGAACTTTCTTCTTCATTAATCTTTCTCAATTATCAAACTCCTGTCACGCTTACACTGATTCTACGCGTGAGTCGGAAACTAGCTTGTTCTGAAAATCCAGGTCTTACAAGAGGCACCAGGGGAATTATGGAAGCCAATAACGAGGAAACTAACTAGAACTCCTTTCGAACTGCATTCTTGGAAAAGTATTTTCCAACTAGTGCTCGGGACGAGCGGGAGGCGCAGTTTCTGACACTCCGTCAAGGGGGCATGTCTGTACCTGAATTTGCTTCTAAATTGGAGTCTCTGGCCAAACACTTCCAATTCTTCAATGATCATGTTGATGAGCGCTACATGTGTAAGCGTTTTGTCAATGGACTGAGGCCTGATATCGAGGACTCTGTGAGGCCATTGGGAATCATGCGCTTTCAGTCATTAGTTGAGAAAGCCACAGAGGTGGAACTGATGAAGAATAAGAGGTTGAACCATGTTGGAACTGGAGGACCAGTGAGATCAGGTTCTCAAAACTATCAAGGTAGAGGTAAATTTCAGAACAAGAAGCCGTATCAACGTCCTACTGGGAGAGGATTTAACCCAGGATCTTACAGACCTATGACTGGTACCGCTGGTGGTTCTGGAAATCAGACTTCGAACAGAGAAGTGACTTGCTTCAAATGTGGAAAGTTGGGGCACTATGCTAATGCTTGTCCAGATACGAGACCCCAGTGCTTTAATTGCAACAAGTTGGGACACACTGCCAGTCGTGCAAGGCACCCAAGACTGAAAACCGACTGTTAACACTACTCGAGGAAAGCTCCCTGCTGCTAAAGCAAGAGTTTACACCATGGATGGTGAAGAGGCTAAAGGAGTTGACGGTCTGATTAGAGGAAATTGCGAGATTGACGGTAATCTCCTAACTGTACTTTTCGATTCCGGTGCAACGCATTCGTTTATCTCTAGGGAATGTGTGACCAGATTGAAACTTCCAGTTACTGCTTTCAGCTTTGATCTTATTGTTACCACACCTGCTAAAACCCTACTTGCTAATGCTGCATGCATGTACTATCCGGTGACATATAGAGATAGAGTCTTTCATGCTAACCTAGTATGCATAACTCTCAAGAACTTAGATGTTATCCTAGGAATGGATTGTTTATCTCATTATCATTGTCTTTTGGACTGCAACCGAAAGAGAGTTGTATTTCCTGACTCGGATCTTTTCGAGTATCTATCTGCCAATCACATTAGTGTCTCTTTGAACGAAGGATCTCAAGAGTATTCCGTGTTGCTAAACTTAGAGAGCAAAGGGAACCCGGAAGTGAGCAATATTCCAGTTGTGCGAGACTTCACTGATGTTTTTCCTGGCGATGTACCTAGATTTCCGCTTGTACGCGACATCGAGTTTGCTATTGACATCGTACCGGGAACCGGGCCGATTTCAATTGCACCATATCGTATGGCACCTGCAGAGTTAGTGGAATTGAAGTCTCAGATAGAGGATCTTCTGTCGAAAGGATTTATCCGACCAAGCGTTTCGCCTTGGGGAGCGCCAGTCTTATTGGTGAAGAAGAAGGATGGGAGATCTAGATTGTGTGTCGATTACCGACAACTTAACAAGGCAACCGTCAAGAATAGGTATCCGTTACCTAGAATTGATGATTTGATGGATCAACTTCGAGGAGCTGCGGTATTCTCAAAGATAGACCTGAAGTCGGGCTACCATCAGATCAGAGTGAAGACTGAGGATATTCAGAATACTGCATTCAGAACTCGCTATGGACACTATGAGTATTTGGTGATGCCATTTGGAGTGACAAATGCACCTTCTTTGAGTTGACCCTCGCGTCTACTGTTTGTGTTTTGGCGGACTACGCCCATTGTCAGATGTCCATGGCGGATTGGTTTACGATGGTCCACCTTCGGGGGGGACTAGGTTTGAGATGCTTGATCAAGAGATCCCCGACTCATGGGTGGTCGACCCCGCTGGCCACAGAGCGATCTACTCGGGGAGAATAATGGAGGATCGTGTCGACAGTCTGGGACATTTGACAGAGGGAGTACTAAGGTGTTACACTGTCAGCTTTAACCTACCACCCGGCGTGCACTGTGGACCCGGTGTAGGAGCACCACCACCGCCGTCGTCTTCCGACGACGAGGACCCCTCGGAGGAGGAGCCTGTGGGAGGGACTTCATCAGACTCTAGCTTGTAACACCCCGATTTCGGTAGCGTCACTTTAGTAACCAAAAAGAAACTTAAAGCGGAAAAACGTGAATATTTTTTTTTCCGATATAATTAAAGACTGAAAAGAATGAAACTCAACAACAAAAGATAACATAACTAATATACAATAATATTTACAGCCCCCGCTGTAAGTAACAAACCACGTCACGAGTATCCTCCAGTGACGGGAAGTAGTAAAAAGTAGCGCCCATAGGCAATATGTACAGTCCAAAGGAAAAGTTAAGTGTTCGCAACACCATCCCTCAAAAATGAGAATAAGTTAGCCCAAAAGGCCTAAAACAAGACCCCCTAGTCCAACCAACTCTCTGTGATTTCCGTAGAGAAACCACACAAAAAGCTATAGGCAGGAAACTACCCTGTCCCCAACTAGAAACATGACGGTCAGAGCTAAGACTCTACTCCTACACTAATCCTATCTCGAGGAGCTCACACCAGCACTCAATCCTACATGCTAGCGTGATCGTCGTCCGAATCTGAATCCAGAACGACCAAGTCTATGTACACCATCCTACCTCCTCTCGCTACCCCGATGCGCTCCGGTGCTGGCCTCACGGGCTTAGGGCCCGAGCCAAAATCATCGATGATAGCGATAGTGGGCGAGCTAGACTCCGCAGAAGTCCCTCCCACAGGCTCCTCCTCTGAGGGGTCCTCGTCATCAGAAGATGACGGTGGTGGTGGTGCTCCCACTCCTGGTCCGCAGTGCACGCCGGGTGGCAAGTTGAAGCTCACAGTGTACCTCCTCAGCACTCCCTCCGTCAGGTGTCCCAGTCGGTCGACGCGGTCCTCCATAATCCTCCCCGAATAGGTCGCACGGTGGCCAGCGGGGTCGACCACCCATGAACCGGGGTCATCCTGGTCCAGCATCTCAAACAGGGTCCCCCCCCGAAGGGTGGACTATCGTAAACCAGTCCGCCATAGACATCTGACAATGGGCGTAGTCCGCCAAAGCACACACAGAAGACGCGAGGGTCAACTCCAAAGAATTATGTAAGTAATAAATCCAATAGGTAAAGATAAGGAGTAGCCACTTAGGTTTATAAGTTAGAGGTAACATCCTAGGGTTGTACAGTTCACAATGAATATAAAAGACGATAATAACAATTAGCATGCATCAAATAGGTTTAACAAGTATCAATCACACTCAGCGACTAAGTTAGTATGCGTGTTGCATGAAATGCAATGCTGGTTGACAAGATGCATTCCGGAAGGATGGGCATCAACGAGTCAGCCCTAACACCAGCCACGGTGGGACCATTTCTGCTCGCGTGTCTCTTATACCACACAAAGCGTAGTCAGATCAGCAGTGAACCCGAAGGTCTGCCATTTCCGTCTGCTACTAAGAATCACCGCAGTGTTCTTATATGGAAATCCGGGTCTTATGACCATTTTGGAATCCACCGAGGTCCGGTATCCCGCCGTGTATTAACCTCAAAATGAGTGCATGAATGCAAAATAATTAGCCAAACAACGTCTCCGACCTCACTCGACATGTCGCCACGTGTTCTAACTAACTTACTGTCTCTATAAGGAATACCCTAAGGTAAATGTCGATTCTGCGACAAAATACAATTAATCATAAAAAAAGAGTGCAAACACTCATGATCACTCTTCGAATCATCGATGCTTTCACGAAGTCTCACGCTCCAGTGAAGTTTTATGCTTTCACGAGGTCTCACGCCTCAGTGAATTTACACACTTGCACGAAGTCTCACGCTCCAGTGAAGTTTCATGCTGTTCACGAGGTCTCACGCCTCAGTGAAGATCCATGCTTTTCACGAGGTCTCATGCCTCAGTGAAGCTTCTCGGCTCATCCCTTGGATGGCTAAACAAACTGCTCCAAGAGCGAAGGAGTATCAACATACTCAGAACTTACAAATTCCCTAAAACTTGGATTCGACGACACTTCTCATTTTCCAAAACTAATATTTTCAGTTTTAGGCTTGCATTCGAGATTGTTATCATTATTTAAAGGTTTAGAGGTTGTTTAATATCTTATGAATTTTCCTTGTAAAAATAGTTTCCTTTTAGTCTTATCGTATTTCCTATGAGTTTCAAAGATCCCATAATCCCAAGTAATTCCCAGAGAATGTCTCGATCCACTAAAACCATAACAAGGCCCGAACTCCGTTCGTCCCGTCAAACTTTCTCAAAATCTCATAAAAATTTGGCATGACCTGCCCGCTATCCTCACTCTCCAGTAACACAGACATATGTGTAATAGCAAAGTTAAATTAGCACAATCCAACAACCATAACTCATGTATCAACACATCCTAAATTAACCACGTAGCACTTAGCATATAGAGCAGATATCACACATCCTAGATTAACCATTTAACACATAGCATGTGATTCAAACTCAAAAACAGTCAATAGATGAATAATCATCATTGTCAGTCGAAGCCTCAGAAAACATTTTCCCAGTCAAACACAAACAAGTGCATAAACAGTAAATCAAGTCGAATGCGTCGACACCTAAAGCATTAGCTAATAGTTCAGTGAGTAGCCCTCACCTGTAGCTCCTCCAGGGTTCTCCTCAAACGCTCCTTCACAATCCACGCCTTGTTCTTCGGGAATTTCCTCAAAAGAACCTTAAAGCAAAAACCACAGAATTCCATCATAATCAGTCAGAAACTCAACAATCAATACTCACTAAGGTTACACGAAGTAGCATATACTCCGAGGTACGATAATCTAATGAAATCGGACAAGTTTTCGAAAAAGAAATTTTCCTCCTCCCCTAGGGTAGCTCACGGCCACACACAACAATTGTGTGCGCCGACTTTTCTTCGATCAAACTTGGTTCCTAGGTTATTATTAGTCGTAACTAAGGTGAATCTAAACTCGGAAAAATTATCGGATCGAAAACTGTCGCAGGGGTATTTTGGTCAATATTTTTAGCTCAGAATTTCAAAATTGAAATTTCGAAAAAAAAAATTGGATGGGGACGTCAACAACGACGTTTATGACGACTAATCCTACTAGCACTAAGCTAAGTCGATAGTTTTCAGTCCAAAGGTTGAAACTTTGCCTAAAAATGGGTATTTGGAGCAAAATTGAAACTCGGCGGCAATTCGGCTAGAATCGGCGAAATGTAATCCGCTAAACATGTTCTTGGGCACGTAGGGAAGATGTTTAGATAGAAAGATGAAGTTATTTGAACAGTTTTGCAAAAACCTCAAAACTTAGAGCACAGAAAGACATAGAGAAAAACTACGGAATTGACGATCAGAGGCAAGGATTAGCAACTATACCTCGATACCTTCAAGCAGCAATTGTCAGAGCAACGATCAAGCAAGAAATGGCAAAAATATTCTCCTCCTTCCTCCTCCTTGAGCTCGCCGGTTTTGGGTATGAAATGGGTAAGTTTTTGCAAATTTTCTCATTTTCTTGCTATTTATAGGTTTTGGAAAATGCGGAAAAATGAAAATTTCGCGATTCCGATTTTTCCTGCGCGTTCCTCCGTGAATTCTAAGATAGGTTTTGGCGACAGAATTCCAAAACTCAAAAGAGGTTTCTTGGAATTAAGGTAAACGATTCAAAGTCGGTGTAAATCTATTTTACCCGAAAAACTACTTTTTGCAGTGAATGTCGGAAGAGAAAACTTCCTTCTGAAGAAAGATTGGAAACATCAAGAGAAATGGGTGTACGCGTGTGGAATCTTCATTTGAAGCTCCGAATAGAAAAAGTCTTCATCGTCGGTTGATTTTAGTTTTCTTGAACTATCAGGGTTTTAGTTTCGGCAAACCTCTGAGTATTGGAATTTGACGTTCGTACATTCCAGGGTTTCGTATCGAAACGCTTGTTTATAGACGATCAAGAGAAGTTCTAACATTTCTCTGAAGATTTTTAGAATTAGTTTCCATCGTGTCTTAAAGTGTAAATTAGCTATTTACTAGCGTTCTTGACCTAGGTTTAAGCGAATATTAGTCGTGCTATAACTTTTATCGATTTTGATACAATCCTTAGACTTTTCCTGATCCTTCATGAATTTATTCCATCCAATAAAGTCTTGTTCAGGTTTCCCTTCACGATACATCAAACCTAATCGTGAATAGGAATTTTATTCACTTATCCTAAACTTAAAAACTTGGGTCTTACATTAGCCTGTGACGCCCGGGGCCGACGAGGGCGGGGAGTGATCGCCGGTGAAGTGAGGCACGGACAAGGAGCGGCTCCTGGCAGGCTTCTAGGCGGAGGGGCACATGAATGAACCGATCTCACACCCGAACAAGAGGTATTCCGAGACTGTATAGGGATGGACTATACAGTTGAGGAGGGCATAAAAGATTTGATTGTACTACCCATAACAACAAGTTGCAACTTCTTTTCGGGAGCCAACTCATAAGAACTCCATGGTTAAGTGTGCTAGCCTTGAAGCAATATTATGATGGGTGACCTCCTGGGAAGTTTTCCCGGGAAGCGCGCGAGTGAGGACAAAGTGCGCTGAAAAGACTCGTGTTGTTACCGTGAGGCCAATCGTCAAGTCAGGATGTTACAAGTGGTATCAGAGCCGACCTCTCCCAGTACGGTGTGGTTCGAGGACGAACCAAGCGGAAGCTGGTGGGCCTGTGACGCCCGGGGCCGACGAGGGCGGGGAGTGATCGCCGGTGCAGTGAGGCACGGACAAGGAGCGGCTCCTGGCAGGCTTTTAGGCGGAGGGGCACATGAATGAACCGATCTCACACCCGAACAAGAGGTATTCAGAGACTGTATAGGGATGGACTATACAGTTGAGGAGGGCATAAAAGATTTGATTGTACTACCCATAACAACAAGTTGCAACTTCTTTTCGGGAGCCCAACTCATAAGAACTCCATGGTTAAGTGTGCTAGCCTTGGAGCAATATTATGATGGGTGACCTCCTTGGAAGTTTTCCCGGGAAGCGCGCGAGTGAGGACAAAGTGCGCTGAAAAGACTCGTGTTGTTACCGTGAGGCCAGTCGTCAAGTCAGGATGTTACATAGCTCACCTACTGTTGTTGTTGCTGATGACTTTGGATCGGGTTCCGGACCCGCGAGACCAGCCCAGGAGCATGTTGCAGTAGCGAGAGAGAGGATGGTTGCAGACATTGACCTAGTCGTCCTGGATTCTGATTCAGACGACGATCATGCCAGCATGTAGTTGAGAGTGCTGGGGTGTACTCCTCTGGACAGGATTAGGGTAGGAGTAGCGTTATATCTCTGGTCGTCATGTTCTTATTTTGGGGCAGGGTAGGTCCCCGACCGTTAGCTTTTTGTGTGGTTTTCTTTATGGAAATCACAGAGAGTTGGTCGGACTAGGAGGTATTGTTTAGGCCGTTTTGGGCTGACCTACTTTCGTTTGGAGAACTGTATTACGAACACTTGACATTTTATTCTGGTTTGTACATATTTGCCCACGGGCACTACTTTCGGTTACTTTCCCGTCACTGGAGGATACTCGTGACGTGGCTTACTACTTATAGCGGGGGCTGTAAATATATTGTACATTAGTTATGCTATCTTTCGCCGTAGAGTCTTTATTTCGACAAGTCTTTATTTTATTATTTAAACAAATCGAAAAAAAATATTCACGTTTTTCCGCTTTATTTTCTTTTTGGTTACTAAAGTAACGCCACCGAAGTCGGGGTGTTACAGAGTGGGTTTCGTGGGCTTTTTCGGGCTTTGCTAGGCTTTATTGGCCGTCTAGTGGTTTTTGGTGGGCTGTCTATTTTTGGTGGGTTTTTTTTTTTTTGCTGGTTCTTATTTTTTTATCCCTTGAGGAGGGTGTATATCTTGCTATTTCTCCTCTCGTTTATATTAATATAATTTATCCTTTCGAAAAGAAAAAAAAAAAAACTTCCACATGCCTTTATAACTAAGATAATAAATCAATTCCATCCCCAAAAGCTTACAACAAAAAATCAGTACAAGAAAACTTCCAAATAAAGCTACAAGATGTCACTTTAACGCATCGAACTAAAGACCAGTATTCATGAAAAATTTATGATCCTCCTTAAGCCATGGAATAACAGCAAGCCAACAATCAATTTTCAGAATATGATAATATATTTAATATTGTATAATATTTCAATATAATAATATTATATTTAATATTATATTATTATATTTAGTATTATATTATTATATTTAATATTATATAATATTTCAATATATTATATGATAATATATTTTATTAAATTATAATAATGGTTAATTATATTGTCAAGATTGATTTTAATGTAGTCAATTTAAAAATTATTATGTATTTTATCATATTATATTATTATGTTAATGTAGTTATAAGGTATGATGTTATAACCTATTGTGTGATATTAGATTTTAGATTTTTTATTACTGATATTTATATTATATTTTACTTCTATTTGTATTATAATAATTACTATTTAATAAAAATATAGAGCATTATAACTATACTTAAAATATCATCTACATAATTATATAAAATAGACATAATCCAAAGACTATTTCTTCTAGCCAGATTACAGGTATCTACTTTTATTAAGACTTATTTATTATACAATTAAATCATTATTAAATTGTTATGAAAAATTAATACTATACATATTTTGCATTATATTATTGTGATATTTTAAGATATATAATAATATATTATATTTATATTGTAATATTAATTACCCCACATAAAACCATATTTAATGAGTGGCTCCCTCTTTTATATTCTAATTAATTTTTAAAAACAATTCTGAATAAATTTTACATGATAATGAAATTGCATTAAATCCATAATTTTGACTCCAATAATATATGAGGTGTGCTAGGAATATAATATTCTTTTTCACACTCTTTTTTTAATATTTTTTTAATTGGTTAAAATTAGTGTTAGTACCACCAAATTGGGAGTGTTAAGTGTTGCTAGCATTTCTCAAGTGTATATATAGGAGGAGAATTGCACCTACGTTCATAGAATTATTGTCCAGTGTCATTTGTATACTTACAAACATTGTCTCTCATTTCTTTCTCTCACTCGTTTAGAGAAACCATGGCCTTCTCTAGTATCTTTGTTAAGCCCAATCATTCACTTCTCCCATTCCACATACACAAAGCTCCAACTCCAAATTGTGGTGGCAGAACACAGGTTGGTGAATCACATCTACATATCACTTATGATCAATCTAACAATTTAACAAGACTACACACCATCTATGTTTATTTGACATTCATGGTTTTCTAATTCCTTTTCATTAAAGTTCCTTTGTTTTTCTTTCATCATGGATCACTCTTCTAATTAATTCCTTTTCCTTGTAAATTAAAGACCATGTTTTTATTCACTGATAATACAATCTGTGACAGTTCTGTGTGAGAGCTTCAGTAAATAATGCAGGCGATGGGGGAAGGACTATTATAAGAAAAGAGAACGATGAGTGGAAGATCGATTACGCTTGTGAGAAACCAGCAACACCATTGTTGGATACAGTTAACGACCCGATTCACATTAAGAACTTATCCACACAGGTGAACCATTTAAAACGAGAAATCATGTCTGAGATACCATGATCACAGCATGAGTTATTTTCTTATATTTTTTGTATGGCTTGTCTATATAGGATTAATGAATCAAGTATGTGTTTTTTAGGATCTTGAAAAACTTGCAGCAGAGCTAAGAGCAGATCTTGTACACACTCTGTCAAACATTGGTGGGCATCTTAGCTCAAGCTTGGGGGTGGTGGAATTAACAGTTGCTCTGCATTATGTTTTCAGCACCCCAGACGACAAGATCCTTTGGGATGTTGGGCATCAGGTTAGTTTTTCTCCTATTATTTGTTGTCTAACTAAAAATTAATCAATAATGTTTGGTTTACACCAATTGGTGTAGACACCTAGTTGAGATAGAAAAAGAAAAATAATTAAAGGTGTATTAATTTTTTGTTATTTTGTTAGTGGTTCATGAATTGAGACTAAAATATTCATGATAGATTCCAATGGAGGGAATGTTGGTGTCAATCAGTTTGGATTCATACCATAAACTTCATAATACAAACCAACAAAAATAAAATTGATTGTGTTTATGTCAAATTAAAAAATAATAATTTTTACCTGTCTAAAAAATAGATTATTTTAGAGATTTTAAGAAAAATATAAGTTGATTGTGTTTGCTTGCACTAATTAAAACAAATTTTTTTATTTTGTCTCTATTTTATCATAATATATTTTTTTGATAAATTAATCAAAGTAGTTTTCTCAAATAATCTATTTTTCACTTTTTTAAATAATAATTTTTTCAAAAGTTGCTCAACCAACATCTAAAAAGTTTTAAAAAATGATATTTTTTCATTAAAAAGTGAAATAAAAAAGCGAAAATAAACACACTCTTAATTGGTTTGAACCAAATTAGTTAATTTATCAAGTTTTCTTCCAATTTTGTTGACACCTTTTGAGGTAAAAATATTGAGGTTATAGTTATAAAAATATTAATATTGACTCAGATTAATATCAAATTTGGAATTGACTTGATTATTGTATTGAAATATTAAAAAAAATGAATTTTTTTTTTCTTGTAGTAGCATAGAATTTAATTGTTGAATTTAGGGTCGTGACATTAATTTGAACCAATGAAAAAAAAGGGTGTTAGAAAAAATGTTAAAGTGAGCATTATTAACACTCCTTTACATGAAAGGAATTTCTGAAATAAAAAATAATTAAAAATGTTAATCAATACAACAATGAACGTAAATTTATTTTTAACCCAATTTGACATAAAAAAAAAAAGGAAAAATTGCATAGGAGGGATTTTCATCCCTAGTTTTCCTTACATTCATTTTGTTCAGTATTTGGTGGAGATCCATAATATAAAAAAATATAAAAAAAAAACCCTATTAGTTTGTTTATAAAAGCATTTAAAAAAACTTTCAAGTTGGAAGCTATACTATAGATAATGTATTTAGGCTTGTTAAATGCAAAACCAATCAATTACATTGACAAAGTTTCTCTTGTAAAACAAGTTTCATATTTTCTCTGCTTCAATTTTTATATTTTTTAACTTTCCATTATGATCCAAAAAAAAACTTTTCATTATGAATTTATGATCAAATGTGGTGCCAATTGTAAGAGGGTCTAAGAAGAAGTCACAAAATGCAGGCATACGCCCACAAGATTCTTACAGGTAGAAGGTCACTAATGCACACCATTAAGATGACTTCAGGGCTAGCAGGTTTTCCTAAAAGGGATGAGAGCATTCATGATGCTTTTGGAGTAGGACATAGTTCTACAAGCATATCTGCTGGTCTTGGTGAGATTCTGGAATCTTAAGATCCATACTGTTTTCTAATCAGCTATATGTGAAGATGCATTTATTCACCCATTAAACCACATTTCTCACTGCTCTATTGTTTTCTTCTTCAAAAAATAAATTTCTATAGGCATGGCAGTTGCACGTGATCTATTGGAAAAGAAGAACAATGTAATTTCAGTGATTGGAGATGGAGCAATGACTGCTGGGTTAGCGTATGAGGCCATCAACAATGCAGGATTCCTTGATACTAACTTGATAGTTGTACTTAATGACAACAAGCAAGTCTCTTTGCCAACTGCTACTCTCGACGGCCCTGCAACTCCAGTTGGAGCCCTTAGTAGGACTTTAAGCAAAATTCAAGCTAGCATAGAATTCCGCAAGATCAGAGATACTGCAAAAGTAAGTCCCCTGAACTTATATTTTTTAGCAAAAGTTTGATTAATCAAAGCCATGCTTTTCAATATAATTTAGCATTTGACACTAATTTCATCTGTTAAAGAACATAACCAAGCAAATAGGAGGACAAAAACACCAAGTTGCAGCAAAAGTTGATGAGTATGCAAGAGGTATGATTAGTGCTTCTGGTTCTACACTTTTTGAGGAGCTTGGATTATACTACATCGGCCCCGTGGATGGTCATAACATCGAAGATCTGGTCCTCATTTTTGAGAAAGTGAAAGCAATGCCTACACTAGGTCCTGTTTTGATTCATGTTGTGACAGAAAAAGGAAAGGGATACCCGCCAGCTGAAGCAGCAGCTGATAAAATGCATAGTGAGAAAGTTTACTTTTTATAATTTTTTTTCTCTTACAAATATCTTCGTGAAATATACTTAATGATACTTATACTTTCTCACACTTTCAGATGTTGCCAAGTTTGATCCAAAAACAGGACGCCAGTTTAAGCCAAAATCGTCTACACTTTCATATAACCAGTACTTTGCTGAATCTCTGATCAAGGAAGCTGAAATTGACAAAAACATAGTTGCTATTCACGCAGCAATGGGAGGAGGGACTGGCCTGAATTATTTCCAGAAAAGGTTTCCTGAGCGTTGTTTCGATGTTGGGATAGCTGAACAACATGCTGTTACCTTTGCAGCTGGATTAGCTACTGAAGGTTTCAAACCTTTTTGTGCTATTAGTTCGTCATTCCTGCAGCGCGGATATGATCAGGTGAGCCAAATCATGAAATGAAATTTGGCCATATTGATCTATTATCTATGTCTGTGTACTTGTAACAGAACAATGGCATCACTAGTGTGATTAATCTTTGGTATATAGGTAGTCCACGATGTTGATCTTCAAAAGCTACCTGTTCGATTTGCTGTGGATAGAGGTGGATTAGTTGGTGGGGATGGACCAACCCACTGTGGAGCATTTGATATCACTTTCATGGCTTCTTTGCCCAACATGGTGGTTATGGCTCCATCTGATGAAGCTGAACTGATGCATATGGTTGCAACCGCCGCAGCTATAGATGATAGACCAAGCTGCTTTAGATTCCCAAGGGGCAATGGAATTGGAGCCAGTCTTCCTCTCAATAACAAAGGAACTCCACTTGAGGTAAAGCATAAATATCTAACAGGCATTTTCACTAACATAATGCAAGCAAACTGAAATTTTCTTTGTTATGCAGATAGGAAAAGGAAGAATTCTGATAGAAGGTAGCCGAGTCGCTCTTTTGGGATACGGTTCCATGGTTCAACGATGTCTGCAAGCTGCAGAAATGCTTAAAACAATAGGTGTTTATGTGACAGTTGCTGATGCTAGGTTCTGCAAGCCATTAGATACTGATCTCATTCAACTACTAGCTAAAGAGCATGAAGTACTCATTACATTGGAAGAGGGTTCTATTGGAGGTTTTGCATCCCATGTTTCACAATTCTTAAGCATATCTGGTATCCTTGATGGACCTCTGAAGGTAAACCTTCCTCTATTTTGAAGTAACTCATTCCACAATTCCTTTGAAGGTATTATTATTATTCCTCTAAAGTAACTAACTTGTGGAGTTATACTGCCCTTTTGAAATTCACTTGCAGTGGAGACCAATGATGCTTCCTGATAAATATATTGAGCATGGATCTGCCCAATTTCAGAATGAAGAAGCAGGTCTTTCCTCAAAGCATGTTGCTGCTACAGTCTTGTCTCTTATAGGAAGGGCAAAAGAAGATCTTCTGCTCAATTAACAGAACAAATGGAATAAGGATCTTGACCTGGAGCTTAAAGATACATCTTTTTTCCTGGAATACACCGGTTAACATTGTGGTTGAGACTTGAGAGGAAGATCTAAATTTAGGAATAATGGTCAAGTTTTATTAGTATGGATTGCTTTTCTATTTTCAGCAGTTACAATTAATTGATATTTAATAATGAGTCATAAACTTAATAGTTGTTCTATGAACAATTTGCATGTTCAACTTTACTTATTAATATGAGAGATTTTTGCATCAATAAATATATGAAAACAAATTTATCTCTCATTTCCTACTTCTTCTTTATCATATTCTCTTCTTATTTCATTTTCATTGATTTTTTGGGCAATTGCTTTGTGAGAAACTAAACTAATAGCATTGACTGCACAAGTTTAGAGTAGTTGTGTTAATTTTAAGAAGCAAGGTCGGGCTTCAGGTTGCATCATTGGTGTTTATGTGGGTTGTACTTTTGATGGTGGGGACAAGGTGGTTATCTGCGGCCTGACTCAGGAAATGGAGAAGTGGTGGCCGCCTTGAGTGATGATATTGCTCTTGGTGTTGTCTTTGGTTCTAGTTTAGGTTTTCGATTTTGCTTCCGTTGGTTTTTGCTCTTTTGTTTAGGGAGGTTCGTTTTGTCTATACTTTTTAGGCTGGTTAAGCGATTGTGTATTTCTGTGGATGATTGGAGATATTTTCTTTTTGTTATCCTCATTGTTCTATTCTCGAGCTTAGCCTCTTCCTTCTTTATTATAATTAATATATTTGGATTTCCAAAAAAAAACATAGGTGTTTATATGTAAAAAAAAGAATTTACCTAAGATCAATATGATTCTAGATATAGGTACTACTTGGGATTCTTAGGTCTAGTGGTTTAGGAAAAAAAATCTTAATATCCCATATTAACCCATGCCTAGTTAGAGATATGAATAAAAGAGAGAGAAATGATATATATGACAAATTAAGTGATAAAAAAAGATGAGAGATAAAAAGATAAATTAGGTGAAATTGAGATGGAATAGAAAATTGAATGTAAATGTCTCAAAACCTAGTTGTTTATGTTATTGTTATAGTTTCAAACAATGAAGAATGATTGATTTTGTCTTTTAGCTTTAGTTATTTGTGTAGTTTTTCAATGCGGGGTTTTCCCCTGATGTTTCGATTGTGTAAAAGTTGTCCCTACTCTTTTTTCGTCTATGTTTGTATCTTTCATGTTTATCAAAAGTACAACAAACGCCCCTCCATCACTTGGAGATTCGAATCCGGGTCTTGTAAGTGGCAAAACCAACACTTTACCAATTGAAGAACATGTAGAATTAATATAATTAGCCACACGATTTTATTTATATCATTTATCTTCTTCATTCTTTCTCAACCCCACTCGTGAGCTTCAAAATCCTCATTCTCGCTAGCATTTTCCTCATCGTCGTGATCGTAATCGTGCTCCAAATCTTCCTCTGCTTTCGTGGAACCTGCAAGATGAAGAGCAAGTTGCTCGTCGAGCACAACTCCGGCACTATCCCTTTGGTTTCTAAGGAGATCGTCGTGGTTAGGACCTTAGGTCTCACTCTCAGTCAGACCTAGATTGAGGTTGAGGATGACGCTGAGGTGGATCCGAAGAAGGGGGAGAAGATCAAGGTTGAGGTTGGGAGTTTGGGGAGGAAGAGTGGCGCTGGATGAAGTGGTGGTGATGATGGCGGCGGTATGCCGGTGGAGGATCTTGACATAGGGTGGGGGCGGTGGTATACGCTAAATGAAGTGGAGCTTGCAACGCTTGGATTTGCATAAAGGAATGTGATTGGGGAAGGAGGGTATGGAGTTGTGTACATACGAGTTTTGCAAGATGTAAAATTACATGTCAAAATTAAATTTTGCTTTCTAAAATTTATATCAAAATTTGACTCTTTAAGAATGTCTTTGTTATGTCTTATGTGTACTCTGACTCTGCTGCACAGTTTCTTTTTCCTGTTTGTGCAAAACATATACAATTTAACTAAGAAAATGTTCTTTTTTTCCTATCTGTGAAAAATTGGTTGCACCTCTTAAAACCTTAATTCTTGATTCTTATGGACAATGAAGGAAAATTAGGAATGAATCAACTGGGAGGGTGGACTGGGCGAGACCCCAGGGTCCCTCATCCAGGACCGCCAACTTAGGGCGACGAGCGGACCAGAGACTTGAGCCTCCTCCCAGAGGCCCAACCGGCCCATTAGGAAGAGTTGAAGGCGCCAAGCCCAACTCCACATCTATAAATAGGGGATGAATACCAATTGTAAAGGACTCTTAGCTCATTTGATAAATAACAAGATTGAAATTCAGTTACTTTCTCTCTCTAAAGCGGTTACGCTCTCATTCTCTCTAGGAATCTCACATCACGTTCCTTACACTCTAGGTACTATACCTCATCTCAATGTTCATGGATGGAACATTTGGCGCCGTCTGTGGGGATCGGTAGATTTCGATTCCCAGACTACGTGGATTGTGATCTGGTTGAGTGAAGTTCAACTTTCGGAGGACATTATTTTCGGCTTGTGGATTTTCGGTTCTCGATTCTTTGTCTGGATTCTCGGTCCGCTGATAGATCTTGATGAGGCCACGCCGCCAAGGGTGTCGCGAGGAAATGGAGCAGAAGCACGAATCCTCACCGCGCTGTGATAGGATAGGGAGACTGCGCCGCGAAAAAGCGCGACGGTCACAAGCTAGCGATGTGAGACTGCAAAACAATTGTTTGCAGGAAGAATTGGAGTATTACCGCCTCAGGTAGTGGAATGAAGAGGCGAAGGAGGTTGACGCTGCTGCGAAAGTCGAGCCGTTCTCAGTAGCGGTGAGAGAGGTGACCCTACCGGATGGCATGAAAAACCTTGTGTTGGAAACGTACGATGGGCGAACCGATCCAAAAGATCATTTGCTTCAGTTCAATGAGAAGATGGCGGTGAGCACAACTTCTGACGCTGTGAAGTGCAGGATGCTTCCATTTACATTTCGAGGCGCGGCAATGGCTTGGTTTATGACTCTGCCTCAAGGATCCATAGCGAGGTTTCGCGACCTCTCGTCCAAATTCCTTGTCCAGTTCTCTGCGGGAACGATTAAAGATCTATTCGATATTTGGCAGAGGGAGCGGGAAAACTTGAAGCAGTACATGGAGCGGTACAGTGCTACGTCCATGAAGTTCGAGGAATTGGAGTCTCGGACGTGCGTGTGCGCTTTCAAAAGCGGATTGATGGTCGGAAAGCTGAGCTGCGAGCTCGGTAGGAAACCACCGCGCTCAATGACGGAGGTTCGCGCCCGAGCAAGAGACTACATCCTAGAAGAGGAGGACGATGCATCTAAGAGGAAACGCGTGAGGGCGGCAAAGGTGTCGCTGGCGAGGAAACAGATACATGATAAGGAGGCAAGTAATGTGCGAAAAGTTAAGGAAGTTGGTCAATTCATTAAGAAGTTCAAGGGAAGATAGAGCATAGAGTGTAAGCGTCCCCGATGGACAACTAACTCTCGCCGGCGACGGAGGCCGGAGTGGCGCTCGAGTGAGGAATTGGCAAAGTCGTTCCCGGGAGCGACGGTTGCGGAAACGGGCGAGGATGGAAAATGCGGAATGGATCTGTGCCACGGAGTCAAGGGTCGGTCCCAGTGGTGTGAATATCACAACTTGGAAGGCCATAACACCAGTGACTGTTTATCGCTGAAGGGCCAAGTAAGGCAGCTGATCAGGGCGAGACAACCACGAGTGACAGGTCACGAATTAGACGGGGACCGACGTGATAGTCCGAGGCGAGCGCCAATTGCAGGTAAAGGGAAGATGAATACGGCGAGGGGAAAGGAAGCGGAGGAAGCCGTCAATGACAAAGGCAGGGCGTCAGTCGAAACGGACAACACAATCGCAGGGGGCTTTGACGAGGGCGACAACACATCGACGGAGAGGCGGAAGCGAGTCAGGGTGGTGGCGTCGGTACAGGAATATCCAGCTCCATTTGGGTGCCAACACCCAGATATAGTAATATCGTAAGCAGATTTTGAAGGAATCAAGGCCCATACAGATGATCCGTTGGTGGTAATGGTAAGAATTAATGGTTTCAATGTGCAGAGGGTGCTGTTGGACTAAGGCAGCTCAGCAGATATCATCTACGGAGATGCATTTGGACAGTTGGGGTTAACAGACAGAGATTTGATGTCATATACAGGAAACCTGATAGGTTTTTCGGGAAAGCAGGTTCGGGTGCGCGACTATGTGGATTTGGACACAGTCTTTGGAGTGGGCGAGGACGCTGAGCTCCTAAGGGTAAGGTATCTGGTCTTACAGGTCGTAGCAGCATATAACGTCATCATAGGACAAAACACTCTGAATTGCCTCCGTGCGGTGATATCAACGACCCACCTCGCGGTAAAATATCCACTACTCTGCGGAAGGATAGGGAAAATAGCGGTAGATCAGAAGGGGGCGAGGAAATGCTACAGCAACTGCCTTAATTTGTATGGTAGAAATGGGGCTAGCGACGGACACAGGTGTCATGAGATTGAGGTCACTGAAGGCGGACAAGAGCGTCCGACTACACAGAGCCAGAACGACAAGGGTAGGTGAGGACGGTGGGTCGGCAAAAAAGTAAAAAGGTTGAAGAAAGAGGAAAGTCAGGGCGAGAGAGCCCAGGAGATAGGGCGAGACGGACCCTTTGTTCGTGTTGATAATGAGCGGCGTCGGAGGGCGAGAGAAAAGGAAAAGGAGGCGGGACTAGAGGTAGACAAAGGAGAAATTCGTCGAACTTGGGAAAAGAGAGAGGCAGAAGGAAAGGGTAACCGGTCACAGTGCCGACAGGATAAAAGGAAATGCGAGCAGCTAGAAGTTGAGAGTAAGAGGCCAACGAAGTCAGCCCGTTGCACCGAGCGGGAGGATGAACAAGGGAAAATCCCTTTCTACTACAGGGTCGTCGAACAGGGCGACGAGGATGGAGTGCTGGGCGTGATACTCTGATCAAGGGAGCCAGTCACAAAGTAGGAGCATGGCGAAGAAACAACTGAAAAGCTAGGACCAAAAATAAAGATGCATTCTTTTTCTCCGTCACGGGAGTTTTTTAACGAGGCATCCTTCGATGCAAAATTTTCCACAAAATCAAATACAAAAGGATATTCTCAGCAATACTCCAAACAATTAAACTAAGACGGCAGCTCGGTGGGAAAAATTCCCTGAAGGTGGCGATCCCAACACGACCTTGATGTCTGGGGATCGCTCCGGAAAGTCCGGCGCTAACTGTAGCCACCCGTTGGCGACGTGTGCGGATAAGCTTCTTATCCAAAGAACCTCACCGAAATATGCGTGAGTCAAGTCTTCCCGAAACGCGGGGCGAGCATTTTCAACTAGGCTAAAGTCTTGGGCAACCCATATGGCCATTGGGCCCCGAGCAACCATAAGACCCCGCCTAATAAGGCTGGTGGGGCCACACCTGCTCTTACGGGAAATATTCATGTGAACAAAAGCCTCGGTCCAATACCGAGCGAAAGTCCTAGTTATACATGGCACACTCTCAAAGCTACTCACGCAAAACTCGGAATCAAGCACTGAAAACACGTGCTAGGCGGCGAAGAAACGAAAGGCGAAATTCGTAGTGGGCCGCCCGCCTCGCCCATTTAACTATTCACTCGTTTTCGTTTTCTCCGTTCATTATTTATCTGCTCACGCGTTCATACTAGCACACATCTAGAGGCATTCACAAAAAATAAAAAATAAAAAACTCTTTTATTCATATCATTCGTTTCATTTGCATTACATCTTAAAACAGAGGATTTATTCTCATAACTTTACATTGACGACGAAACTCTGTTTTCTCAAGCTCTAGACGGTGCTGTTTGTACTTCAATCGGGCCAAGTTCTAGCGAACCTCCTGCCTCATAGGACTCTCTGCCATGGCTTCCAGCGAAGCCTCCACTGCTTGAATAGCGGCATAATTGTCCGGCTCCCACTGGAACAGATCCTGAAGCTCTTCCACAAACACGAGGAATCCTCTGAGTTTGATGTCCATCTCTGGGTTTGGGCCCATGCCTAGCAACTGATTGGTCAATTGATAGACGCTCGGATTCTCTTGATGTCTAACGTTGATAAAAAGATCCTCGTCAAAGGCCTTCTTCCTCAGCTCACTGATGCAACTTTCGAAGGATGCCATTGTGATGCTTGAATTCAAAAACAGAATTAGATGTGAAGACTGTTATGGTTTAACTGCCATTTATACACTAAGTTCAGTTTCCATGAGTTATTGATAAGTGCTCATTTTACGTATATTTGAATATCATTTTAAGCACTTATTTGACTTGTATGCTTGCATTTTTTATCATTTTATCCCCAAAGTAATTGATTTAGTAAGTACTTAGTTTTAACTTAGAAATAATATAAATATTATATATTTCATGAGCTTAACTTGGACTTTTGATGCAGGGAAGATATTCATGAAGAATCCAAGTTTAAAGTGAAAAATTGATTATTTAGAGTTGCAGAGCGCTGAGCACCCAAAAAGGGGCGCTGAGCGCCCAAGTAGCTGAAGAAACCCAATGCTGAAGGAAGCAGGGCGCCAGGCGGCCTCTAATGAGCGCCCGACACCCTTTGACCGCCCTAAACACTTATTAAAGGGCAGAAACTCGATTTTTGTCCTATCTCTCCCATTCTTTTCGATTTTCTCCCAATTTTGGCACCATAGCAGAGCAAGGAAGCTGGGTTTCATGGAGGAGGGGTCCTTGGGCTAGGATTGGATGGATTGGAGCTTCAAGATGGTGATGGCAGCCATGGGAGGACGGTGACAACCTCCCGGAAGCCATGGAAAGCTTGGGAAAGCTTCCATGGTCGTGGTTACGTCGTCTTCTCTTGGGTTTCGGTTCTTTCTTCCCTTTCCCTTGTAGTTTTTGTTTCTATTTTTGTATTTAGGATGTTATAACTTGATGCTTTGATTGTTGTAAGCTCTTTCATCAATGTAAATGATAATCTTTCATGTATTGTGTTTCTCTTTGCACTTCATGCTTCTAACCAATCAATTGATAATCAAAAGAGCTTCACTAATTCATAGATAGATCGGGAGATTATTGTGAGTTTGTGTATGCTTAGTTCAATGAGAGTAGACACCTATGTCTTAGGTTTTCGCTTTCTGTGCTTCAAGTATCGATTGATCCATGTAAGATTTCAGGGGACTAGCATTAGATCGAGAGATTGGTGTGGGTCCGGTTCAAGAGAGAAACTTCTTAGTGTATCAATTGTCTTAGGGTGAGAATATTTGGGTAGGAAAAATAGTGAATTTCTACGTGACAGGTGGAGTTCTGAGTTCTAACAGGAGTTTCCGGAGTGACAACGGAGATTTGCAAACCTAGGGTACCTTGTCTTAGGATGAATTGGTCATTGGGAATGTCTTTGAGAGATAACTCGAGCTATATTATTCCTTTTGGATTTTCTAGATGGTAAGGGATTACGTCTAGGAATTTCAACTAATAGATTCACCTAGGCTAGGGATAGTTGGGTGGATAGCTCTCGGCATCATAAATGAAATGAACCATTACAAAAGTGATTGAGCGGAAGCAATTAGAGGATTAGGTGAATGCATTCTAAATACGTTTTCTTCTTCGTTGTCTCTGTAAACATTCTTTTACTGCTTTCATTTATATTCAAAAACCACAAAAACAAATTCTTCAAATATCTTTTCTATCCACTCGAATCAATATTTAGCTTGTGGAACTGATATTCACACAGTCCCTGAGGACGATAAACCCGTATCTGTTTTACTATGATTGAATCATAAAGGTTTAGCCAAAAGCAGTACAAACAACGAGGAAAAAACCTTTATCAGTTATTGCCAAAGCGATTTCTCGAGGAGTTTTCCTTGAAGGATGAGTCGAATCGTAATAAAGTCATAAGTGCTCTTGGCCGGTGGTCAACGATAAACCTCCGTGGGAGTTAGGGACTCTATAGGAAGGGTGACTCACGTGATTCACATTCTAAGAGTTTCCTCGGTATGATACGTGCGCCCAAGGCTCATAATGGGTACGGCGTTGGTGGAGAAGGAAGGCCCAAGCTCGATTGAAAAAAAAAAAGAAAAAAAAGGGGAAAAGAGAAACATAGCAAGGCAAAACACAAAGGGAACTTGGAATTTTCATTAAAAGATAGCAGGAAAATAGATCGTTACTACAAGATCAACTTAAAAATTGCTAACATTCTTCGTTCCCCTTTGCATCTTCTTCATTTAGGAAACGCTCGACGACAAAACCGGGAGGATCGTCGGGACCGACCAATCCGGCGGGAGTCACCTTCTTGAATGCTCCCATCTGGCTGAGATCAATTTGGGGATGGAGGCGTTGAATTTGGTTTTTGGCGAGGAAGAATCCATGACCACGCTCGAAGACGGCGGTGGCAACGACATCTGACCTCATATTCTCTTCTAAAAGCCTTCGCGTCAGACTGGGCATGGGCCTTTGTTGCAGACAGAGCCTCATTTTTCTTCGCCAATTCGACATGGAGGGTTTCAAGTTCCTCGCCCATTGAAGAAATGACTTGATCCTTGGAGGCCACTAAATCTTCCTTCGCGTCGGACTCCAATTTCGCCTCCTGCTGGAATTTTGCAAGGTCCCTTTCCAGTTCCGAAATCTTCTTGTCTCGAAACTCCAAGCTAACCTCAGCACGGTTAGTCTGCTCGGCCAGCTCCTTGGAAAACGAGGCTTCTTTAGCATTTAGCTAAGCAAGGAGCGCTTTGCGCTCCTCAACGAATTCAGTGTTGAAGGCGCGGAGGCGCACCACCTCTGATCGCAACGCCTCGGCATCCTGGACGGACCGCTTGTAGTGGTGAAAAGCATGGAGCATTGTCGCCAACGCACTTTCTGAAACTCTGTCCAAACCTTGCTGCTTGACCACTTCATCCATCCTCACAACTTGCGATGGCGTTAAGGATAGGGAATATGACAATTCCTGGTTTGCAGAGCCCGAGGGCAAGGCAGAATTATGACTCGGCGGCGGTACACTGGCAGATGGAAATAAGTTTTGACCAGGAGGTGGCGAGATAACCTAAGAGCCAGGGAAAGATCTGTCAACAGGATCACCCCGGGCGTTGGGCGAAGAAACTGGAGTCACCTTTGGAGGCCCGCCGGGCTGGTTCGCCTCGAGAGTGTCCTCAGGCACATAGAAAGCTGTGGAGGTAGCGGGAGTACTCTCCCCGCCAGGGGGTGACTCAACAGTAGCGATGTGCGGTTTCTTGGGGGAAGGGCGAGGGGTCTCCTCGCTGGGATGTCGTTTCCCACTCGCTTGGACCTTGGACAAAGACGTCTTGTCGCCCTTCAGATTAACCTGAGGAGGAAATGAGATTTTTCTTTTCTTCCCAAAGGCGTCCAGAAGATCTTCACTGACCTAGCGTATTTTTCCTGAAGCAAAGAACAACAAGGATGAGTTAACAGGAAATGTGAAATACGAAGTAAGCAAGGGAAAAATTTACCAATCACATGAGCGCAGTCTAAAACAGGGAGTCTAGCCAGGAAGCTGATGACAACTTTGTCCTCGGGGGTTAGGGAATCCTCAGGTGGCTCAACCACCTGGAGCACTTCTTGGGTCCAGTAGAAGGGGAATCGGGCGGTGTCGTCCCTCTGGGTAAAAACCTCGGGATACTTATGGGACACTATGACCTTGAAGTACTTTCGGGCCAGATCAACGGTGATGTTGGACCAAAAAGGGTTGAAGCGTTGACGTCCAGGTCTAGCTTCCACGGAGACCCAGCTGCGTGGCGGTGATAGCTGGGCGGACACGCGATAGAAATAGAAGAAGTGGGAGGATTCAGGCTCTTGCTGGATCGCGTTGCAGATGATTTCGAAGCATCGCAGAAAGGCCCAACTGTTGGGGTGAAGTTGACTGGGAGCGACATTGATACTATGGAGCACGAAGCAAATTAAAGGAGAAAAGGGAAACCTAATTCCCAAACTTGTGAACATGTACCCATACACATAGATGAAGTGGGAATCACCCATGTGATTGTCTTGAGGACGGAGTCAAGGGCGCTCAAAGGATGAGCAAATTCCATAGTACATAAGGTTGTCAAGGGGTTTCTCGTGACAAAATCCACCGGATTCTGAAGAAATTTCACAAATGGATGACCACTCCTCCAAGCTAGACTGTTGGTTAGGCATCGTCCCGGCGGGAAGGGCTCTTACTGCGGGAACTGGCAAGGACTCCCAGGTCCTCGTTCGGAAGGCAACAATGTCTTTTTCTTCGAGTGGAGCTCCCCCGGGGGGGGGGGGTCAACAGGAGGAACACACCGTAAAGGGGTGGCGACGGTGACGTTGTGATTGGAGTTTCTGGTTTGGCGTTTCGATGTCATTTCGAAAAAGGGGATAGGAAGTAGAGGTTATTTTGACACTGGGAAAGCTCGCCGGAAAAAAGGGTGGCGTGTGGGAAGTTGCAAAGGCAGAGGAAATGATCTATGAAAGGGGCTCGCGCGTGAAAGAGGAAGCAAAAGGTCGTGGTTACGAAAGGATTAAAGGGTAAGGGGAGCATCGTCTTTATAAGCAGGGAGTGATGATTAAGGGGAAACGTGTGAAGGGAAGCTGGGGGAAGTTGTTGAGAGATGCGGAGGAAAGGTGGGAGATCGTGTCCCATAACAGAGGAAAATGATTGCGGTTGAGAGATTTCGGGAAGTGGGAACGACACAGTAAGTGGAAAACTGCAGCGGTTGAAGATAATTGGTCCAGTATCCAAACTGACAGGCTTTATGGGGATTCGAGATGACGTTTTGGCAGGACAGTTGAGATTTTGCAGACCTCGACTGCCACGTGTCATAAGCCCTATGCGCATCAGAATGTCACAAGTCAGAGTACGCACGTAACGGTGCCATCGCCGCAAGCCCACTTGTGGACTCAAGCCGTTAGGGAAACGTAGCAAGAAATTCAAAAATTTAATTTTTAAAGTTTTAATTACCAAGCCATGTTGGCCATTTTTCTTCATTATTAGACCCTAAGTTCTAGCATTAATTAGCTTCTCATGATCGTCGCCTTAGTTTTTCAACTTAAAGACACACTTAGCTCTCATGCTTCGAGCTCGGTGTCTTGTGGACTGGGAGAGACCCCAGGGTCCCTCGCCCAGGACCGCCGGCTTAGGGCGACGAGCGGACCAGGGACTTGGGCCTCCTCCCAGAGGCCCAACCGGCCTATTAGGAAGGGTTGAAGGCGCCAAGCCCAACTCCACATCTATAAATAGGGGATGAATATCAATTGTAAAGGACTCTTAGCTCATTTGATAAATAACAAGATTGAAATTCAGTTACTTTCTCTCTCTAAAGCGATTACGCTCTCATTCTCTCTAGGAATCTCACATCACGTTCCTTATACTCTAGGTACTATACCTCATCTCAATGTTCATGGATGGAACAGAGGGGATTTGCATCTTCAAATTGAAGTTGATGATGAAGGATGAAGAAGATAAATGATATAAATAAATTTGTGTGTCTAATTATATAAAGTTTACATGTAGCTCAACTAGTTAATTGTTTTTTTCCACGTACAAGACTCAGATTCGAATCTCCCCCACCCCTTTTCCAATTTCTGAATTTTAATTAATGATGTGTCATGCCACGTGGCCTGCTTTTTCACTAAACTAATGTCACGTAAGCCCCTTTTCGTTAGTTTTTTAACGTCAAAGTGACGAAGGGGCATTCGTTGCACTTTTGAGAAACATAGAAGGTACAAACGTAGAAGAAAAAATAGTATGAACGACTTTTACACATACTCAAAATATCAGGGGCAAAAACCTCTTTTTAGCTTTTTTTTTTTAGAATTACATCCAACAACTTGAATAGAATTCAAGTGTGTGAACAACATAAAATGAGTTATTTGGTTAAAACTTGAAGATGAAGAACAAAGATTCGTAGAGCTCTGATTCAAATATCATAACAATAGTGGTTGGTTTTCGCTCCTTGATTGACTTGTTGGGTTTTTCTTTCTTTGTACCTCTTTTGTTGATTAATAAATAATTTCTCTTTTGCTCTCAAAAAAAGAACTGAAGAACAATGATTCAGTAAGCGTTGATTCAAACCTAAGAAATGTAGATGCAAATGATTTAAATGGAAACTTAAATGAAATGAGATTAAAAAACTGAAGTTAAAATCAACTTTATGAAATTCGTTTATCGAAACTCCTTGAGCCATTTATCATTATAGTAAACTAGAGGCATTTTCAAAGCTTTCACTAATTAGAAGTTGAACATTTATTTCAAATTACAAATTAGTGCTCCATTGAAGAAGAAACAATGGATGACATCTTCGTCAGAGCAATCATAAACAAAACCTAGCCGAACCCCAAAGACCACCAATTGTTTATCTAAAGAATCTACAACATCCTCCCAGGGTCTGAATGGGAGAAAACCTCAGGCACCATTTCCATAGCCAAGCTCTTTCCATTTTTGGGTCGCCCACGGAGACGAGAAGCCTTCGCTTTAGGACATTGACCTCTAGAAACCCCTTCGTCAGGATTAAAGGCCATATCAGAAACACCACCAAGGATCATTTTAGGACGACCCCGATATCTAGGAAGCTCCGAAGTCCCTTCCACAACAACAATCTGATCAACCACCTCAACAAGCATAAGACTACAGCACCTTCCACTAGCAAAAACGGAAAGGTTATAATGCTCTGATTTCTCGAGAATCACTTTAGTAACCTTTTCCAAAACATGGATGAATTTTTGCCAAATATAAAAATTCATTAAATGTAAAACTTAGCAACAAAAGTGAAATAACTGAGTAAACATCATTTTATTAATGTCAAAACTTGAGGGTTTTTTTTTGATAAACCAAGTATTATTAGACTAGAAATTAGAGTACGTCAAAACTTGAGGGTACAATAGTTATTTTCAAAATAAAGACATAAATATTAAACTAACGTCCAATCGCCCCTGAGCCATCTCCAGGGAAGGACCTTAGGTTAAGTTCAACCCCTAAAAGAGAACTCAAATTATCCCCAATAACAGACTCAATTATCACACCTAGACCCTGACTCGAAATTAAATCCTCATAATCCACGACCTGCTAGGGCCTCCTCCATAGCTCTGAATAAGTCGTCCTGCATTTTCTGCTCCCAAAAATCCCACAACTGGACCATCAGTCGTAGAAATGTGGATGCGTCGTCCTCCGCCTAGGATGACTGCGCTTGAGCATCTGCAACAATACGCTCACTCGAAGGACATACTGGAGAAGCAGGCTTTGATGAACTTGGTGTATAAACAGGCGAGTCAGGTGAAGGAACAAGCGAGCTAGAAGCGTATACCGGTGAGCTCGGGGTATTCAGTGGAGAGCTGAGACTGAAGAGTACCTCGGAGGAAAAATCAGAATCCTCATGAATTTGGCAGAAATTCCCGAATTTGTTTGGAAAAAAAAAACTGTGCAAAGGGCCCATGGATTTTAATGGCCCAAGTCCATATTTCAGCTCTAATCCCCCAAATTCACTCAATCAATATCTCTCAAGTCTCACCTTCCCATAGCTGGTGCACAAACCACCTCCGACCACCGCTCCGCCCATTCCCGGCCACCTGCGGCCGTGCGACCACTCTCACGACCACCGCGTCTCTTCTCCGACCAAGCTCTCAGGTACCGTTTTCTGTGTAAGTTTTTCGTTTTTCTGCTCTGTTTCTGCGTCCTCTCACCTCTGTTTCTGAGTATACCAAATAGATAAATCAATGCGGTACTTACTACCTCTGAGCGCTTATTGAACTTATCAAATGAGGTTCACATTTCACAATCATAAAAGAAATAGTGTAGCTTCGGATGACTTTGATAGTTTCATTTACATTTTTAATGAATTCCTTTGTCTTACCATTCCCAATTTACAAAACCTAGAACCAGAAATACATTCTTCTAAACCCTTTCTTTCATGCATCACTGGGTGTGATTTTTACTTTTTTTATAAAACAAAATAGAAAGTTCATAATAATAGTCTAGTTTGACACAAGACATCACAACAAAAATTAAGGGAAAAGAAAAATAATTTACTCGAACTCTGCTGCACCAAACAGTTGAAGCCAGTGTTTGGAAGATTTGGGCCATCAAATTTAATTAAAATAATTCTGCAGGTATTCAGCAGTTCCTTGAGGTTTGGTCTCATCAAAGATATCAGTTATTGGATTAAGGTTTCTTCCAATATTTGTCGGGTCGCAGTCACATTCGTATTTCACAAAAATCTTACTCAGCTTTTCAGATACCAACGCAAATTTCGGTTCCAAAATGGGTGGTATGGAAATTTTTTATTGGTTTCAGATATTGTATCTTTGTTCTGTATCTTTCTACCCTGGTTTTCTTATATTCTGAGTGTTTGCAGCGACGCAAGCGGAGAGAGAAGAGAAGGTCTCTTTGGAGCTGAGTGAAGAAATTCTTCAGAGTATGGAAGTAGGAATGGCCTTCAAAGACTACGTGAGCATGCCAACCATCTTGTTTTTTGTTGTTTTTTATCCACCAAAGAGGACATTAGGACTGTGTTTGATGTCAACATTGGATTTTGCAACCTGAAATTTAGTTCTTACTTCGTAGTCTAAGGAAAACAACTTAGTGGTTGTTCACAGCTCATATTGTGCTTTACTCACCGCATTTCTTCCTTTTCTTTTTGTTGTTTTCACAGAATGGTAAAATTAGTTCGATGGATTTTCACAGGGCATCCAATTATCTAGTGACTGCTAGTGATGATGAATCAATTCGTTTGTATGATGTTACTGGTGGAACGTAAGCCCCCATTTTATTTATTGGATTAATTTTGTAAACAATTTTCTTCAACATTTTTTATTCCCCATGAACTCTGTCAAAGTTGCTTTATTGTTATAATTCTGCTGTATTTTTCTCTCTTTTATTTTAACAAAAACAATGATGCCTCTACTATTATCTACCGTATTAGACGATGACTTGATGTGGTGAATTCTAGTACCAAAATGGTGTTCCTTACATATATAACACGACCCCGATGTTATTATTTACACAATTACAAAATGTCCCATCAGCAGCCATATGATGAATGGTGAATTAGATTGTTGTGTAAATAAACAAAATTAAGAAAGTTATTATGTTATTGACCATGGTGTTAAATACTTTGAAATTAAATTATTTTTGAAGTTTAACTTTTCAATGTGTATGTCATCCATCTTGGCATTCTTTTTTCCCCTTCTAATTGATCTTTACTCATTCACCAACTTGAATTTCTAAATTTCTTTATTGTTACCAGATGCTTGAAGACAATTAACAGTAAGAAGTACGGGGTTGACCTGGTTTGCTTCACATCTCATCCTACAACAGTCATTTACTCTTCTAAAAATGGCTGGGATGGTATGTTTCTTAACTGTTGTATCTTCAAAAATGTTTGTGTGCTCAGTATATTTTTATATATTTCATTACTTATATGATCAATGAATCCAGAATCTTTGCGGCTTCTATCATTGCATGATAACAAGTATTTAAGATATTTCAAAGGTCATCTTGACAGGTTTGGTATCAGCATTATGTATATTGCTCCAATCTCAAATCACATTCTATTCTGTTCATGCAAATTCTATTTTGTAATATAATTAAGTACATATTTGGTTTGTGCTTTTTTCCTAGGGTTGTCTCGCTTAGCTTATGTTCCCGGAAAGACTGCTTTATATCTGGATCTCTAGATCGAACTGTTTTACTATGGGATCAGAGGGCTGAGAAGTGTCAGGTAGTGGCATTTGCGTACACTTTTTTTGTTTATTTATAAATAGGGACTTTTTAGGAGCTTCTTACTTTCTTTAAAATCTAAATAGGGACTTTTACATGTACAAGGAAGGCCCGCTATATCATATGATGATCAAGGGTTGGTCTTTGCAGTTGCCTTTGGAGGATGCATAAGAATGTTTGATCCTCGCATGTATGAAAAGGTTCGAATTCCATATGGAAATATGTAGAAAACTTATTTTATTGGTTTGTTAATTTGTAATGTTAGTTGTGACTTGTGACATATGCTAATAATCTAATGTTGTGAAATTCACTCTGCAGGGTCCCTTTGAGACATTTTTTGTTGAGGGAGATATTTCGGATGCAAATGTTGTGAAGTTCAGTAATGACGGAAGACTCGTGCTTTTTACTACTGTGGATGGGCGCATTCATGTACTTGACTCATTTCGTGGCACACTTGTCTGTATCTTTCTCACCTAACTCAGTCCGGTTTTACTTCTTTCAGTTCATTTATTTCTGCTTTGAAAGCCTTTCTTTGTGACTGTTGTCTCTTTATCATGTGTACACAGTTATCCACATATAATGTCACACCTGTCTCCTGCAACTCCACACTAGAAGCTTCTTTCAGCCCCGAGGGAATGTTTGTAATATCAGGTAAGTAATTTTGGATCATCCAAAAGTTCTGATTAGTTTTCGAGAAAATGACAGTGTAGAGATTTTTTACACTGTCAACCAATTAAATTTCAAAGATGTGGTAAAATAAATTTTATTTAATTTAATTTATTGACGTGACACATCTTTGAAATCTGATTGGTGGACAGTGTAAATTCAATGCATCCAAATTAAACTCATATTATTCAGTATTCACTTGGTGACTCGTTTATATAATTTATGTTTTGCATTGAACTTTCTTTTTATTTTATTTTTTTTGGAGTGGATTTCATTTTAAACTTTGATTTTTATTTTTTTGGAAGTAAAAAGATTATATATCATCAGGAAAACCAGAGAAACCCAATCAAGGGAGAGGCAACCCGACAAAGAGCCCACCAAAAAAAGAGGGCCCAAAACCACCAACAGAAAACAAAGCCCACCAATCAAAGGCTCTCAATAGCTAGAAAAGCATCCACATCGCCACCACTATGAAGAGAACATCATCCTAAATTTTCCTCCAACCCGCGAATGGCTTCTAGGTTATTGTCACGGGATACAAGACCCAAGACTTTTCCGAGAAGCCACGACTTTTTAGCTAGTAAAATACTTGCAGCAGGAAACACACCTGAGGTTGAAGATCTAACACCTCTAACGAAATAGGAACGCCGTACGGATAATTCCCCCCCTCCGCCAAAGGCAAAGGCAAAGGCTCAACACCATCGGAGAAAACACTTTGGGGAACAAAAAGACTCCAAAAGAAGGAAGAGGGGTAGTTTTCAGAAGTCTAAAGATCTCTGAATCACAAACCAGAAATGTCTTCTGTCTACCCTAAAAAAACCAAAGATTACACAGGAAGCCCCAAAACCTCTGAGCTTCTCTCCACCACCGCCAAAGAACGGCAACCGATTGAATCAAGTCCTTCCTCTGCAAGGTTACCATCTGCAAGACAATCTTCATACAAATGAACAGGATCTTTAAAACCCGAAAAGAAGATTTCTGGGAAGAGAGTCTCCACCGAACCCTTGGCTCCAGATCACATAAACAATTTTTAACCTCAATCAACCTCTCTTTGATCGGCAAAGATAAGGCCTCATGAGGGACTGACGGGTTCCAAACCATAACATCCCTCCAAGATGAAAGCAACGAACCAATGCCCTTTACTTGCCTTCCCTGAAACCTAGATCTCCCCCCGACCTCTTCCCCCAAAACCGAGAGCCAGCGATCAATCCGCAGGAGCCGTGTCGGGAGCGCCCGAGAAGGGGAATCTCACCCGCTTCACTGCCAAAGTAGCACCACCCACCTTTGAATCTGTCCAAAAACTTTACCGCCATCTCCACACAAGCCAGGGACACAAATCTGACTAACCCGAAACGCCACCGCTGTCCCTTCTTTGAGCGCTGGTCAAACACCTTCTTTGGCTTCCCATTTTGCAAAAACAGGTCCCTGATCTTGTTAAATCCCACTATTTCAGAGATGCAGTTGATGCAAGAGTGACACAATCTCGGGGAAAACCATCACCACTCCATCTAGAATCATCAGGACTGTCTTGATCAGCACCCTCTGCTTCATCTTCATCACTGTCACCTTTGGTGAGCACAGACCAAGAAGATGCAACACCAGAACCGCACCCAACTACAGTCGCCAGAGAACCTCGAGAGGAAGAAGCCCTAGCAGATCGATTCATAGCCATAGCCATAACCAGAGCAGCGCAAAACCCCCCCAAAAAGAAACCAAGAAGTGAGCGCAGCAAAGCCCTTGGTGCGAACCAGACGACTGACGCACAGATCAGAGTGCGATTAGGCCTTAAACCAGCGATCCAAGCCAAAGGCGACGCGGTGGCAAGGTGGCTAGCGCGATGTTGTAACAGTTCATAGAGGAACATGAAGATCTAGAAGAAGGGAGTGCGAAACAGGGAACGAACCAGCAATGATATGCAATTGAAGGACGGCGGTGGATTTCAAGAGAATGGCCGCAATCAGAATGTGGCCTGACAGCGGCGGCGGTTGGAAATGCTGGTTGGTGGTGTGGCGGCTCTGACCGAAAACCCTAACTTTCATCTTGCTTTGACGAAAGTGATGCATGATTCATTTTCAACTTTAATTACCCTAGTATTTCTTTCATTTTGCTTATTGATGAAACCCTGATATTATTCAACAGAAAAATGTACAAGAAACAGATGAGTATTCGAGAGACTCATCACTCTCCTAATTCCCAATTCCCAAATGATCCCAAAGATACCTAAACCCTCTTCACACTCCCTTATTTATAGGCTAAGCCTTAACTAACTAACTAACTCTATATGCTAACCCTTAACTAACTAACTAACTCCAAGTACTCATCAATACTCCCCCCTAAACATCCACCTTGTCCTCAAGGTGGGGTAAAACACAAGCTTCTTTAAACAAACAAAAAACAAATACTCCAACAGTTGGGCCTGGCCCATTAGAGTAAGGGAATGAACTGGTTTGTAGATGATTGAGAAAGAAAAGTTCCTCTTGGGCCCGTTCCTTCTGTTTAGCATTATGGGCTTTGGCCTTGTGGTCAAACTTTGACCCAATTCTGAAAAATCTAGTTGAGCCAGCCTAGCTCTGCTTCGTGTGAACGCGTGTGCGTGTGAAGACAACGGAAAGACCACACCCAACCAGCGACGACGGAAACGAGCGTCCCCCGCCGTAACTGCAAAGTCAGGTGGCTTCGCCGGCGGCCGTGAAACGGTTACCGACTTGCGAATGAGCGAGCGCCCTTTACTCTCCTCCGTGCGAACTAACTCGAGGCCACAGTATCCCACCACCGCTGTCTCAGCCAAATCCGGTGGCTTAGCTGGAGGACGGTTGGCCACCAAGTCCGATCTGCAAGAATCGCCAAGGATGAAGCGTGAACTGCCACCACTGCGGTCTGGTGGCTTAGTCTCCAGTTGAATGGCAACCATCGAAGAGCAAAGAACAGAGGTGTGAATGAAGACCTCCGTCCAGCAAAAGAACGTGTCCGGCAGTTGATTGGCGGTTACCGCCGTGCAGAGACATGAATCCGGCGGTTTCCGCGGTGGCCGTCTCTCCCAATTGAACCCTAAATCACTGATTTGGGGCAAAACGATTGGTTGCACCTTCTTCCTCCCATGAATGCTGCAAATCTGCAATTTCTCCATTGAAGAACCTTCATGTAACCGCTTGATTTTGATTTCCCCTTCGGCGTCGATCTTCTCCCCTTTCGCCGTCAACGTGCAATCGATGTAATCAACCACGGTGACCGGTTGACACCGTGACACCTCCGCTGTTTGCTCCGCCGCCATTGCAAACTCCGAGTCTTTCCGCGACGCTTCCATCTCAGAATTCTCTGGCGAATATGGCTTGATCTCTGATTTCGCCAACAGCACTGAATTGGCCTCAGGTTTGGCTTCCACCACAACAGTTCTTCGTTCTGCCTCCAAGACTTCTTGCTTCCTAGGGATTTCTTCCTCCTCTGAATCTTGGACTGGTTCTGGGATGTACGGTTCCAATTCTGGTTCGAATTTCCTCAACAGAGCCTCCACAAATTCCCACCATGTTGCCTTCTGATTGCGTCTTCTCCAGCAAAACCACCACATGAAAGCTTCACCAGTCAAAGCCTTCTCTGCCCCTGAGAATTTCTCCTCTTCGGATACTCCCTTGGCCTCACAGTGTTGCTCCACCATAATGAGCCATCCGTAGGCCTCTCTTCCATCAAATTCTGGAAACATCTTCACGAATTGATGGCAATCACAGCACCTAGATCGGTGCTCTGATACCAATTGATGAAACCCTGATATTATTCAACAGAAAAATGTACAAGAAACAGATGAGTATTCGAGAGACTCATCACTCTCCTAATTCCCAATTCCCAAATGATCCCAAAGATACCTAAACCCTCTTCACACTCCCTTATTTATAGGCTAAGCCTTAACTGACTAACTAACTCTATATGCTATTGCTTTGGCAGAATGAATATGATAATTTTTCAAAACTCTTGCATTTTCCATTGTTTTTTATCTCATTAATATTTAGTTCACTCTAGTCTCACGTATGTATGCAGTCTTGTTGGATGCTGTTAACTGCTCTTGTGGGTTTTCATGTTAAATTTACAATTTTACACTTTGACATTTTGATAGGCTCAGGGGATGGCAGAATCTGTGCATGGAATGCTCGAAGTGGCAAAGAAGTATGATAAGCTACATTCTTTCTATTTCTACATTTCTTAACTATTATTTTTTGTTTCTAATCTTTTGCTTAGATATATAATAACTTTGAAATTTTCAAGAATGTTCTATCCTTTCATTGTAAAGATCATAAGTTGTGTTTCATTCCCTTAGAAAACTTAAAGATTGACCAATTTTTCATTGTAAATATCCTAAATTATATCTGATTGCAAACTGTGTAACTGACTGAAACCAGTATTGCCATATATTTCACTCTCATTAAGCCAACAGTGGTTGGACATGGTGGAAGTGAGCTGTGATTGCAGGCAAACTTTCCTAGTAATGTCAGGAGTTTAAGTTTTCGAGTCGTTACTCTGGAGGGTTTTACCTAACCATCACTCCGGGCCCAAGGTTTAGTTTCACTTCCATCCATGGCACTGGTTAGACCAAAAGAAGAGTAATTTTCGCAACACTAAACATATGTTATTATTGCAATTTATTCCCTCAAATGATTAATTTCCCCTTCTGAGCCTATAGTACATATTGAGGCATATCATTTTATAGGATAGGAGCCAATTTTCATTGTTAATGCTTTTTCTGAAAATTGTTTCCTTTCTGTCTATATAAGTATAGCTCAATCTGTTCAGTTACATGAGAAATAAAAAGATTGTTGAGAAATCCCATATTGACTAAAGATATGGCTATACGAGTCGTCATAAAGGGTAGAGCAACTCTCACCCTTAAGCTAGCATTTGGGGTAGAGTTAGGCATAACCCGAATTGTAAGATGATATCAAAGCCTATCCTGGATCCGTTTATTGGGCTACCTGTAGATGTTCATTCCTGCAAATTCCACGCTCCAGATGTCCAGCTCTAAGCGTAAAGGTGTACATTTAAAAGTCCTACATTAACTAGAGATATAGCTAAATAGTCTTTATAAAGGGTATAGCAACCTTCACCACTAAGCTATTTTTTGGGGTAGAGTTAGGTCTATCCGAAATTCTATTATGTTATGAAGCTATATTTCCTCGTTTTTCTTTTTGATATACTGAAGCATGTTAGAGATGCAAGGGTCAATACTCTTCTGCTCCATGTCTGTGTTGATGTTGACTCTGCCTAGCATAAAAGGACATTTGTTGTGCATACTGAAACAACTACTAGCGTTAGGTTTGACATCAAAGCTTCTCTGAGTAACAATATAGTTTTATTCTTTCTACTTTGTGGGATTTAGTATGAACATTACTTGCCGTTGTATGTTAATGCTTGATTTAACATGTCCAGGTTGCAACTTGGAGGAGTGCAACTTCTGATACTGGACCTCCTGTCATAAAGTGGGCTCCTGGGAATCTTATGTTTGCAACTGGATCTTCTGAGCTGTCATTTTGGATTCCAGATTTGTCTAAATTGGGAGCTTATGTTGGAAGGAAGTAGAAACTCTGCATGATAAATCTATTATTTGCCCCTCAATCCACTATAAGCAAATATGCAGCGAAGCACTACTAACAAACTTTGCTGTCGATTGTAAATATCATTATCCGAAGGCAAAAAGCAACAGATTTCATTGAGCCTCCTAAACTGTGCAAGTTGAGATATCTAAATGTACTTGTGTTCTTTCTGCTGATATTCTTTGTTATAGATGTTTACTTTATTATAGTTGCTTAGTTATGGTCCTCTGGATCAGTAGGTGCAGCACCAAAAGCATTGTTTGCAGTTTGATTGATCATAAAATTTAACTATCCTGCAGGCCATGGTTTTGCCATTATTCCTCAGCATCAATTGCATCAGTTTTATGTCTTCCATTAGGTTTTGAGACCGCTTCTCATCTGTGCCTCCACTAGTTATGTCTGATAGGATAGAAGAAAATGAAAATAAATAAACAGTAAAACATAAACCGTCATAGTATAAATAAATAGGAGATATAGCAAGTAATATACACATAGCCGACTGTTCATGGTTCTCTGAGAACCGAAGCTAACCAAGAACCGAACCGAAAACCGAACCGTTTAAGAACCGAACCTTTAAGAACCGAACCGAACTCGAACCTAAATTGAAAAACCGGTTCGGTAACCGAACCAAAATATCAACTACCAATTTAGGTTCGGTTCGGTTCGAACCATAGTATATCGGTTCGGTTCGGTTCGAACCATCTATAAATATGCATATTTTACCGAACTGGTTAACCAAAATTTGTAACCGGTTCGGTTCGGTTCGAATCATACTATATCGGTTCGGTTCGGTTCTCTCGAACCAAAATTTTGGTTCAGGTTCGGTTCGGTTCGGTTCAAGCAAAGAACCGAACCATGAACAGTCCTAAGTCATAGGCATCCCAAACAAGTTTTCAAACTTCGACTTTTTCACTCTCTTATATCTTTTCTTCAAATTACTATGCTGAAATTTTTGGCTCTTTTACACGAGTAGTGAAATTTTTAAAGGTAGTATTTTTATCCGTAAATACTTTTCAAAATTACATTACTTGTGTAGAAAAACAAAATTCTTATTTCTTTTCCGTCTGTTTTTAGTCACTCCTTTCTTTTTGAATATTAGTTACCTACAATTTCAATACATAACTAAGATATATACATAAACCTGAGGCATAATTCAATATTTTCAAGCAATTCCTTTCCACCCAATCGCCCTGTTTTGGTTCCAAATGACACCTAAAAAACATCAAAACGAAGCACATGGTACAAAAGGAAATTAAATCAAGCTCTATATGGAAACTAATACGTATAGCTCCCTCATGATGTGTTTGATTTGACCTAATTTTTTTTTTGTCTTGACCAAGGTATCCCACAGCCAACAATCGTGAGACTAATCTCTCGCCTCATGGTCAGCGCACTAAGCGGTAGGGGGCTGGGCAATGAGTTTTTTCTATTCGCAAGAGTTGAGATTTGACCTATTATAGTTATGTTACTCTTTTTTCACCATTTTTTCTTTTTTCATTTTCTTTTTCAAAATCAAACAGCGCCTTACACTATGTTTGGATCAATTGATTTTAGAAGGAAGAAATATAGCATGAAGGAAAACAATAGGAAAATCATCAGAAAGATTGTTGTTTAAGGTTATGACACAAAAAGTATGATGACAATTATTAATAGTACAATATTACTAAAACACGCATATCTAATTTTACAAGTATAATGTACAACCTTTAAAATCTACATTGGATAGAGAAGAATGTAGCTTTTTTTTTTATTGAAGGAAGGAAGAGAAGAATGTAGTTGATAGAAAAGAGTTGTGGTTGGTTAATATTTTTTTAGTTACAAGAGGAAAGTTGGTTGGTTAATATAAAAAATGATAAAATGGAGAGTGTCTAAAACAAATGCATTAATTTTCTAAAACAACAAACTTTTTAGATAAAATGGAGAGTGTCTAAAACAACAATCTTTCTAGAACGGAGGAAATAATAATAATTATAAAGTTAAATATGTATATTGATTATTAATTATAGCTTAAAAATTGACTAATATATCTCTCTTACTACATTATCTATAAACTATACTGGTATCTTTTACCTGTGCGATGTACGGGGAATATTAATTTTTTGTTTTTTGTGTGATTTTTTTTAAAATCTGTGTTATTTCTTAAAGAAATTTTACGGATTATAAGAAAAACTTTTTTTAGATATTTGAAATCGTAAATTTGTATGTTTTTTATGTATTGAATGTTTGTTCTTAGGTTTTTTGAGTTGCTATTTGTTTTTATCTTTTATTGTTATTTTGCTAATTGCTAGTTTTTTTATATATTAAATAATTTACTGCAGGGAGTTTTTTTTTTTTGAAATTTTTTTACTGCAAGGAGTTGAAATAATATGTATGTGTTAAAAGTAGACACATGATTTTTTTTTCTATTAGAATAATTACATGGAGAATAAAGCGGAGAACATATCGTTCCATATTCCCATTGGGAACCTTGTTGAGCACTTATGCTCCACTTCCTATGATAATTTTCCTAATTTGACATAGGTAATAGGAATTACTCAAATTATTTCTCATATATTCAGTCACAACCATCCATTCCATTTGCAATCTTGCTGCCTTTTTTGCCTTCAGAAATGTATACACCTTTATGGTTCTCGACTTGCCTTCTTCAAAAGCATATTGAAAGTTGCAAACCTTTCAAGATCTCACCACCCGCATCCTTCAAAAGCATATGGAAAATTGTTTGATAATTAGTAATTTAATATAATAACCTCCAATTTTTCAATCTTAACAAATTATAAGATAATATCGTAGGATTTACCAAGAGGCTGATCAACTTCCCACCTCCATCATGGAAAATTTCAAAAGCAACCATTCGTAAAATTAAAAATTATTCTAAAGGCCTAGTCTCATCGAAAATGCAAAACGATGCCCTCATATATTACTTTGATTTCTTCAATGGATATAAATATTGATTATCAAACAATACATTAACACATAGCATACCTTTTTAGGATTCAATGTGACCGTAATAGTAGGAACTCTCGGCTCTAAAGAATTTTTTGTTTCATTCACACATGTTGCTACATGAGATGGTACTCCATTTATTCAAGAGTAATTTATAACCAATAAACATAAAGCTAATGTTTAATGGTTACATAACAAATAATGATGACTCTTAAACACATTTGATGCTCCTTAATGAATTGGGGCACCCCTTGTGCACCCTATTCTATTATATTTATTTATCTTGCTGATAAAAAAAATGCTCCTTAATGAATACTAACTAATGACCATTCATTTTTGTAACTGTGAAACCTTGATTTTTTTAGTTAGAAGTGTATTTATTTCTAACCGTAACTCCCATTTAAATTGTTAAATTGAGTAATCAAATTAGAAGCCACGGTCACTACATTTTTTAACGGAAGAAGAGAAAAAACAAATTTTCTTAATTCTTTTAGATATATCTAATTATGATTTATGAGCCTCAAATTTACCTTGGCTAGAAAGGAGAATTCTGATTATGTTTCCTTCGTATTTCATAGGATTTAGCAATACGATAAATTGATACAAATTAGTGGTCATTCTATAATTTTCATTAGACTTCCTACACCACACAACTTAAAATATTAATGTTTTTTTAAGCAAAAGTAATATTTATTAATAGATAAAAATTTTGACGACAACTCCTCAAGAAAATTCATAATACATCTACTAAAATTAAAAGTGAAAAATCACCAAAAAAATTAACAACCCAGTAAAATTAATCAATCACTCAATTTACCTATAACTAATCCACCACACAAATTTGTTTGAAAAACTGTTGCTAGTTGAACCTTCTCTCTTCCATATAACCTGTACAAACTTCTTCCATTTTGCAATCAGCTTTAAATATGTAGGGGCTCTTTTTGTGAGAAATTTGAAATACAGGCCAGAAGGACTCGCATTTTCTTCTCCCATTATGTAGATCAATCCCAGTTTCTCTCATTTGCTTGAAGTTCACTCAGCACAGACTCAATTAAATTCCATCCCTGTGGAACAGTACACGGTTTGTCTTTAATTATTTGTGTCCGTCATTAACACCAACATGAAGAGCTCTATGAATAGTCTCTGAACTACCATGCCGAATGGGGCCAAAAAATGGTAAAAACCAAAGCATGAATTGGACTACCGACTTAACTAAGAAGATAGCTAACCTTGTACCAAGTCAGCTGAATATTCTACATTAAGGTTAAAAGAAAAAAAGAAAAAGATTTAGAGCATCTTCTCCTAAACCATATGTAGTAGCATAGCTTGAAATATTGGAAGTACACAGAGCTATACCCTATTGATCTTGCAAATTAGAACAGACATTCACCAATATTGAACAAATAAAGTGGTCAGGTAACAACTCCGCAACCCTCACCTTTCGAACTGCGCTAGAGCCAGCTCTTTGTGCCCTGCTCTATGATAGGCCCGCATCAAAGAGTTCCAAGATATAACGTCGATCTTCTTCATGGTCAAAATCACACCAAAAGAATAATCAATAAAACCAATTAGACAAATAAACTGGATAATAGCATGAAATTGAATAGTAATCTAGGAAAAGTAAGGGAGGGAAGAATCTAATGTTGAATTGAAGACGGAAGAAGATCACAACCCTTGCCTACTACTCAGAGCAGAGCACAAACAAAGTGTCTCTTGAAACTATTTCAGGTTCATACTTGTTTGTTCAAGGTTCATCAAGAAAATCATTTACTTCAAAGAAAATGAATTAAGGTTTAAGGAAATATATGGTACAGAATATTCAAAACTAATTAAGCTATCGCAATAGAAATTTTTAAGAAGTTGCTAGCATGTAAAGATATATTTGAGATAGAAACAAAGAGGACGGTCAAACTAAAATGGTAGAGCAGCAAATAACATAACCCCCTCTGTTCGCAGAGCTTAGCCTTTCCTGTCATTGTTTCCATTAACCTAACCCCCTCTGTGAAACTGCACCATCTACCCCTAAGAAAATGTTGAGAGTTCAAGATGACAAAGATATATTTGAGATAGAAACAAAGAGGACGGTCAAACTAAAATGGTAGAGCAGCAAATAACATAACCCCCTCTGTTCGCAGAGCTTAGCCTTTCCTGCCATTGTTTCCATTAACCTAACCCCCTCTGTGAAACTGCACCATCTACCCCTCAAAAAATGTTGAGAGTTCAAGATGACAAAGTCAAAAGGCATGAAAATACAAAGAAAATAAGGCTTGTTGAGTTCATAACCTCAGAAAGAGAAGTGAAACAAATTATATCACTCAGCAACTAAACATATAGGGTAAATTACCCATGGTAAATTATATGCAATAGCCTCATTATCTCGATCTATCTACCCCTCCTTCTCTGTAATTTTATCTTTCCCCTTGTCCCCTTCTCTCCATCTCTATAGCTTTCCCTCACCTTTTCTCTATCTTTATGCTTCTCTCCCCATTTCCTCTGCCTTATCCTTATCCCTTTCATTCAACTAAACCAACAAAGATGACCCTATCGATGTAGTTTATAGGGTTGATTTAGGAAACTTTGAACAGAAATAACAATTGAACATGTAACAAATATATAAAAGCTTGAACTCACAGGGAAAAAAAGACAGATATAAGCTTGAATAATCAAATACCGTTTTTTCACTGCTATGCTTTGGAAATTCAAGTTCTTTTATAAGCGTTTGAAAATTTAAGTATATTGCTGAAGTAATAGCAAGTTCAGTCATGAACCTAACACCAAAAATAAATTCATAGGATTTATTAAATGATAGGATGCATGAAAGTAAAAATCAAAATAGAGAAATGAAATCATGAGATGAATTGAAGGGGAAGCTTCAATTGTTGACGATGCTGCCTGAAATTGATTGTATAAAAAAGGAGAAAGGAAGGAAGAAACAGAAGGGACATGCTAGAAGAAACCAAAACCATCTCGCCCAAAGTCAGAACATCAATAGTAGCAACAACTCAAAATAAAATAAACCTCTGTACATTCAGAGTGAGTCACTGATGGTTATATTTTGTTGAAAAGTGAAGTTATTTTGGGAACGATCATACTTGAGCATGAACTTCACTTAATTATCACTTTTGGATAACAATGACAGAATAATCCCAAACATAGTTGTTGTGAGTTCTATTGCCAAATACTTCATAAGTGCACAAAAAATATAATAGTGTAATAGCCAACACTTGGAGCAGAACATAGATAAAAGCACAGGTTTTTGGATCAATTTGGTCAGACTAAAGAAAACTTAGAAAAGAAGAATACCCATGTAGTGACTTTTCTTACCAATTTGGCTCAAAGAATGATATAGTGAAGAAACGTAGTGTCTACAAAGTGGCCAAAAGGGCTAGTTGTGGCACTCGCTATGAATCTAAAAGCTTTGGCAGCAGCAAAAGAGCTGGTGGGGAGCCAATGGGACCAATTCAATTCACTGATTTAAAATGCACCCTTTGTCTGACTATACTATGTAGAAATGGTCCGGTTCAATATAGCTTCATCTCCTACAATATGAAAGGATACATTATAGGCATGTTTTCTTCTTTACCTGGAGCATAAAGGAAGTTAACTAAAAAAGACCTTAAAAGCTGAAAAGAAAAACAAAAAAGAAAGCAACTTAGCACCTCTTCAAGGCACTGAGACAATTCCTTCCTCAACAATCCATACACCAAAGGGTCAATATCATCTTCTTCATCACCAACCCTCAGTGCCACCTTCAACCCTTGAAAATATAATTAATAAACATTAATTCAAGATCATAAACATTAACTCATTTATAATTTCATAACTACGTACACGGGAAGCCAAGATCATAAAACCCATGGAGTTTTTGTCAGATAACAGTACAGATATAATGGAAAAAGCCTCATGTCTGGGGCTGATGCTTTTCTTTGGGTGTATTGGCACTTTGTGCTTTGAACTCTGTATTGGGGTCCTTGACCATTTTAAATAATATTTCTTAATATTTCAAAAAAAAAACAGTACAGAAAAATGAAATTTTTTTTCAAATAGACAAGAGTGGAAATGGATTCTTCTTAAAATAGAAGCCATATTTCAATAACGTGCATGAATCCATCTCCAAATTAGAGATTGACAATCAAAGACAAATCAAATTATATGAAGAACAACACAAAAGAAGTTTATGTTAGATGTTATAGCAGAAAAAAGTCAAAACACAACCTATGGAGTTTATGCTAGATATTATAGCACAAAAGTTATGCATTAAAGTCAATAATGCTGAGGAAACCAATGGATATGCAGAGATGGTTGACAACACAAAATTCAAAGAATATTAAGATTAGGATTTTGAATTGCAGACATAGAAAAAAGAGATGAAATTACGCAAACCTTTGGAACATGACTTAAACAGGCGCCTACTGTAACGCCCCAATTTCTCAACTGAGAAGTCACATTAGTAACCTAACAAAGTTTAAGGACTATTTCGTAATCCTAAGAAAACACGATAATTTTTTCCTTTTCAAAACAACTAAACACGGTTTAATACATAACATAGTCTTAATTAAACAACCCGTTCCCGACATATAATAATAATGTCTTACAATATCATAAGCAAGTTTCCAAAATAAGTACGCTCACTTAGACAAGTGGCGAAGACAAGGTTTAAACAACAGAGTTTTCAGATGGAGAAAGAAACTCAGGCATAGTCCTCCAAAAAGGGAGAAGCAACTGCTTCATCCACCATTATTCGACCGCCCACGGTCACGATCTCCAACTCGAACAGCTAAGCTTCAGCGGAAGGCTCTCCATCGCCTAATAGCGTTAAGCGCCCAAACAACAAGTAGCAAATAGAAAGGGTTAACTCCATGCCATTACCATGTATAAAAGAGAAAATCATGCTATTCAAATTTAAATACCTAGCATGGTAAATAAACTAGCAACATAACTCAACTCATATATCAACAACTTAACATAGATTAACTCAGATAATAATAACCTCAACAATGTAACATCAAATCAGATATCAATAAACCAATAACTAAAATCCAACAACATAGGGTTATGTGTTAGTTCCCTATAATGGAACTATATGCTTCTACCAAAATGGATCGATCAGCAACGTCTCGCAAGACGGGACAATCACGCGGGACCACACCCCACCTCATCGCCACTTTAGAACATCTCACAAGATGGGACAATCACGCGGGACCACACCCCACCTCATCGCCACTTAAAGACCAAACCCTATATGCCAAGTCAATCAACAACAATGCCCAAACCAATGATTTATTCGGAGTAACCACATGTTATTCCTATTATCAACGAACATAACTCAATTCAATTGCATACCAACTCAGTTCAATGACAAAAACCAGTAAACGGCTAAAGCCTCTCAGAAAACGGAGACACACGTCTCAATAAGTTTACTCGGCCGAAGCCTTCAGAAAACATTTGGCACAAGCCTCAGAAACAGTCAACATAAGCAAGCATAATAATCATAATCATCTGCCAATCAATATAAACATCTTCATCTCAAACACAGGCAGTGCGATAAAAGCAGGCAAGACTCAAAGACACTCTAAAACTGAGTTACCCTTACCTTCGTGAGTAGAAGTTGGGCATGGAAATTGCGAACCTAGAACAAAGAAAACACATTCATCAACACAAGCTTCACTAGGAGTAACACGATCTACTAATACTAATCGAAATCGTAAAGAAAGCCTCTAAAGCTTCTGAGTTCCTATTTAGGCACAATTTGACAACGGAGACTTCGTTCGCTAAAACGAGCATAACTCGAGCTACAAAACTCGGAATGACACAAAACCGGCGCCAAAATTTCGACAATTGAAAGAGCTACGCAATGGCTCAGGTCATAGAGACCCAAAAATTATTTTTGGACACGGTACCCAAGCAAATAGGTTTCAGCCACTATGGAAAATAAGGTTTTTGAACTTTTTCTTCGATCTAAATCAATTCCTAGGTATTCTTAGGCGATATCTAGGCCAGGGAAACTCTCAGAAAAATTATCGGGTCGAAAACTGTCGCAGGGGTATTTTGGTCAATATTTTTTTAGCTCGGAAACTCAAAATCAGAATTTCGAAAAACAAATTGGATGAGCGTGATCCTAACGACATTTATAACAACTAATCCTACTGACGCTAAGCTCAGACGAGAGTTTTTGATTCAAAAAGCGGAACCTTAGCCCAAAATGGGTATTTTGAGCAGAATCGAAACTCGGCGGCCTTTCGGCGACATTCGGCAAAATGTAATCCGCTAAACATGCTCAGGGGCACGTAGGGAATAAGTTTAGACACTAAAATCAAGTTATTTGGATAGTTTTACAAAAAGCTCAAAACTTTGAGCACTGAAAAACATAGAGAAAAGCGACAGAATTTACGATCAGAGGTAAGGAAAAACATCAGTAACTCGAGGCCTACGCGTAGCAACGAACAGAACGACGATCGGTCAAGAATTGGCAAAAATCAAATCTCCTCCTTTCCTCCAAGAAGCTCACGGCCGTGTGTGTGGGTTTGTGATTTTTTTTTGTTTTTTTTTTTCATTTTCAAGCTATTTATAGGTTTTGGAAAATGCGGAAAAATGAAAATTTCGCGATTCCGATTTGTCCTACTGATTCCAACGTATTTTAGACACGATATTCTTCCCGCTGAATCTTCTAATTCTTCAAAGAAATATCAGTATGATTTTTGGTTTTCGAGGCTTGTTTTTAATGTTTACCAGCTTAAAATGCACTTTATGGTTTTGACCTCGGATGCAGAAACTTCCTTCTTAAGAAAGATTTGGAACGTCGATTAGAGTGGGCGTACGCGGATGAAATCTTTATTTGAAGCTCCGAACAGAAAAAAGTCTTCATCGTCCGTTGATTTTAGGTTTCTTGAACTATCAGTGATTTAGTTTAGGCAAACTTCCGAGAATTAGAATCGGACGTTCGTACATTCCAGGGTTTCGTATCGAAACGCTTATCATGGAAAGATTAAGAGAAGTTCTAACATTTCTCTGAAGATTTTTGAAATTAGTTTCCATCGTGTCTTTAAGTGTAAATTAGTCGTTTACTAACGTTTTCTTCTTCATAATATTAATCCAAACATTAAACGATAGTCAAGTTCCTCTCACGCTTACCCAGAATCCTATGCGTGAGCTGGAAATTATTTATTTATTTAATTCTAAAATTTTGGGTCTTACACCTACTGAACCTCCACGACCCGGAGCGGAGACACAAACTACACTACATAGTAGTCACGGAACATGAAGACAGGAAATGATGAAAAAACGACAACTAAATGTGAAAAGGGGAAATGAAGGACCTGAATGATATCTTCTACCACTGAATGTGGAATCATGTGAAAAAATCCCAACCCAAAATCAAGAAAAGGAATGATAGAAATTGAAAGAAAATGAGGTTCAAGAAGAAGCCGTTATCGATGAAACGAAAATAACACAAACATCAACTCTCTTATCTCTCTAAATAGTGAGAAGGTTGTGAGCAGGGGACGATTCCTTGGCAATAGATCAAAGGTTGAGATGGAAACAGGTTAATTTTCTGAAAACGGCGCGCAGAGCAGACATTGAAACGTTGAAGCGAGCAACACTGATGAGAAAACAGCAAAAAAATGGAATTTGAAAAGGCCGCACAATAGCGATCAACATTGAACTACCCTTTTGCTATGCGTTTAAGATGATGGAATGGTAGAGTGAAACTGATGCAATTAAAAACCCAAATCCTATTTTGACAAAAAAAAACCCAAATCCCGGTGAATCAACGGCTGAGATTCAATTCAAGTGAAATAAAAGACATTTTTACCAAAATATCCATGGTCAAGCTTCATAGTCTTTGAAATTATTTATTGATTGACGGGTTTACCCTCAAGGCTGCAAAAACTCTCCATTTATATTGTTTATAGATAGATAGATAGATAGATAGATAGATAGATAGATAGATAAATAGATAGATAAATGAAGAGTTTTGGCAGCCTTAAGGGTAAGTTTGTAATTCAATAAACCATTGAACATAAACTTGAATTTTTCCATGGACAATTCAGCAAATCTCCATATAATTAGTTAGAGATCTAATCCTGGCCGTCTGTAGCATTCAATCTTAGCCATTTGATTTTTTCCTTTTCAACTTCAGAACTCCTCGCTGTGTTTGAAGTTTGAACGTTCCGTTTTCCCCTTCATGTCTCCCTTGCGTTTTCGGTCTTCCAAGTTCCACCCCTTGATGGCTTCCTTTCGTTTCCGTTCTCCCACCTCTTCTAAAGGCGTCGCCCTTTTCCTTTTCGTTCACCATTCCACCTTTTCCTTTTGTGTTCTCCTTCATCATATTACGGGTAAGCACCTTTGTTTTTATGCTTTCTTTCTGCAATTTGATTCTTCGTTCTGATTTTCCCACCGGTTCTTCTTCTCATTTTATTCTCAGGTGGTGGCATTCTTCGGTTTGAGTTCTTCTTTCAACGAGAGCTATTTGTATTGTAGTTTGGATTTTCTTTAATTTGGTAACCCTTCACGACATTTCTGAGTCTTATCTGCTTCACTGTTATACCCTGCCAGCCATTTATTTTTAAATTGTTCATTGATATTTCAATATCTTGGTGATTCCGTTTTATTTTTGAGTTGTCGTAACATGCTACTGAAAATATTCAAGGTAATGACTTCACCAACGTGCAGATTTCATAATGTTTGATTGCTAAGATGTGTGTGGACTTTGCTGATTTTTTTTTGTTGTACTGCAGAGAGTACTTGCTCCGAAAGCTTGGGATCCTGCAGGTTAGAGTTCCTAATTTGTGTGTTTTGTATAAAACTTATGGGACAACAATGGCTGGCCTCAGAGGTATAACTTGATTAAACTTTCATTGTATATTAAAGGCAGTTTGTTTTGTTTTATTTTTATTTTATTTAGATACCACGATGAATGAATCGATCATTTTTTCTTTTTCCATTTAACCTAGCAATTGACTATGACTTTTACTCAGCATGTTATATTATCCACATAATTTGGCATTTGATATATAGCATAAAGTGATGTTACATCGATTCAACTTGCAGCCAATATCGTATGTTACGAAACCATTTTCTCTGAAAACTACTCTAGCTTCAATATCATAAGCAGAAGCCTCCATTTTTCCTAATTGTCACAATTTACTCTATCTTCTTCAATAAGCTGAGGTGCTGCAGGGTGTGATGGTAGAACCATCTCAAGAATAGGTTTATTTTCCGCAGTAGGAAATACTCTTGTAGCATCTTTACAGATAGACAACTAACAACTAATTAACCACCTTATTCTACTTGATTTTTTCTTTACCCCTATATTTACTTTTTCCTTCAATGTTATCAAGGTTGGGGTTTCCTCTTTGCTATTGTTTGTCACCTTCTCACTCTAAATTGCAATTTTACCTTTTTGCAGGATGTTCATGGAGACTTGCACAAGGCTGAAAATCATGAAGCTATAGTTCTGATGTCATTGGCTTGGGTATGGATTCTCGGTTACGTAAAGCTTCAGGATACTCTTGATTAATGGTATCTTTTTAATGTTTAAATCAATTGAGCATTTTGCACTTATGTAGTTGCACTTATTATTAGGAACTTTTCCTTTCTTCCCAATTTAGTTTCATTCTACATTAGTTGGATGAGACTAGAAAAACTCAAGCCACTATAGTATCTGCACTCAAGAGCATTTAGTCTAAAGGTCACCCAAAACCACACAGGTTTTGGTTTCCAACCGTTTGCCTCAAGACTGATGTGAAAATGTTTTTTTTTTCTTTAGTTTTTTGCATTTATCATATGTCAATTTTTCCCAAAAATTACTTCAGGTTCTCCACGAGGTTCTGCCAAAGATGTCTTTGATTGCTTCTGATTTCAGTTGCCTTCCAAATGTGAAGATACTTGGTGAAAGAGCTCCATTGGTTTCAACTAAAGTATATTGTTGTTATCTATATATCTGTGTGTGTGTGAGGAACTACCACTTCAGTTTCCTAGCCATCTTTCCTTTCTGCATAGTTCATGCATTGTTTGATGTTTAAAAGCAACTATATCAATAAACTTTTTATTTGCATTTACTGCTTAATGAAAATAGGTCACACTATAGTTGTGTAGTTCTGAATTTAATTTCATATATAAATATTTCTTAATGACTCACTTGATACTCCTCATTTTTTTTCGACAAAGCAAAGATTTATTAAAATGAGCATCATGAGAGCAATACTCTCATGGAAGTAGCAAACAGTACAAGGAAATCAAAAGCTAAAGGAGACATAACAACAGCTAAAGAAAAAAGAAAGTACACAGGACAAACAAGCCAAGTCCTAACAATACATCACTTGGCTTCAAAGATGATTTAGATGAACTAGATCAAAAACTAAGGTTGACCAGCGATTCCTCATTACCATAAGACCAGAATCCTTTAAAATATGTCCAAAGTGCATAATATATCCTTCCAATAGCTAAGCTGCTTTATCCAATAACAGCCCAAGGGAAAAAGCAAAGCCTCCACTCATCTCATCATAGGCAGCACCTCAGTAATACACTATCATCAAGACAAGCCCAATTCAATTTAACCTCACATATAGAAGAACTTTTGCCATAGCAAAGTCTCACTAACGTGTCAACTTGAACCATTCACACAAAAAACATTGTATCACTCGAGTTCAAACAAAGTGCAGCATCATCATCTATCAGCCATACCATCAAATTAAGTACACAACCATCACGCCATGCCATTTTCAATTCATGATCACAGCATCTAGAAGGTATGTCACGATCTCCTTCTTTAACAAATTAGGGTCTCATTTGAAGATTTCCCCCAATGGTTACGATTTTACTGGAAAACACCAATTTTCTAACCAAAGCAGGAATTTACATTTGCAAGATCAGAAGCAGTTTGAAGTTGTAAATTGTTGAGATTGTTAGTAAAAATGATTTCAATGAAGGAATCATGCTGGCGACTCCACCTGATGCAGAGATATGCATTGATTTAAAGGTTAACGGAGATGAGGGGACACAAGAATAGGAGCTTGGCGCCTTCTGCTGGAAATGCAGAGGAAAACATAGCTAGAGAAATGGTTCTTTTCATAAGAGAAGAGGAAAAATAGAGAAGAAACAAAAGTAAGCAAATGTTGTCTAATTCATTTTCGATAGAGGTATCTGTTTTCTACTTAAACTGAAATTGAATCTATCCTCTTTTTTTACAGAGGAGCTCGCTTTATTTCTCCCCCACGACACTATCGGTATGTTAATCCTCTCATTCATTCATTCATTATATTTATTCAATGATTATTCCAGACGAAAGATGTGTAGGTTTAAATCTAGAAGCATCTGTTCTACATAAAAAAATAATAAGTTTTGTGCCTTTTCAAGGTGGCCTGGAACTAGATCAAAGGTTTTTCTGTTAGCACAAATGGTCACAACAAAACTTTGTTTGCTGAACAAGAATCACAACGGATCGTGCATGCTACGAAATATGGCACTGTTGCTCATCTTAGTTTCTGGGTATTCAACGCGTTTCAGGTCTGAATTGAGAACATCCATTGTCTATTTCTTTCAATTGATCTTACAAAGTAAGTGATTCATTTAAATTGTGTCTAATCGAACTTATAAGAGAGTAGCAAATCAGAACATGTCTCCTTTTTTTTTTCATTTTATTATGTTCATGTGAAGCCTCTACTTTTTTATTTCATTTTAGTCCATTTGATTATAAGGTGGTTTTGTCTTTGTCTCACATGGGTCATTCTTAATTTAATTATTAATAATGTTGTATGTCAAGCTTATTCTAGAGTTGATTTCGCATAATAAATTAGAGTAGATGGAGGATCTCACTAAATGGCTCAAGCTTTACGTTTGATGGTTTAAGTAAGTCGAAGGTTATGTCCAAGAAAAAAGAAAAGCTTCAGTGACCTAGACTCTACTGAAAAGAACTGCATTGATTAAAGGAAACTCACTTCAGTTAAGTTTCGTGTATTGCTTTTTAGAACGTCAATATAATTTTTCCAATAAAAGAATAATTTTGCTGCTTACTTTTTCCAATAAATCAAAAGCTTCAATGTGTGGATATGACAAGACGTTATCAAATTGGTACGTTATCAAGCGCTTCAAATTTACAGGGTAGACACATTTGCTACTGAGGCTATGTTTTTGGAGTGGTGGAAATTTAAGACTAAAGGAAGTTCAAATAATTATTTTTCCCAGAAAAAGGGTATAAAGATGAATAACTTTGCAAGTTGATTTTGCTTTTGCTAAATTGCTTGGCTTGGGAAAAAAAAATTGATTCCTATTTTTTTTCTACTTCAATTTCTCCTAACTCATATTCAACTTTTTGTTTACAGAAGAGGTTTGCTAGGGTTGGACTATAAATAGAATGATTTGGAGAACTAATTCTGAAGAGAATCACAGTCGAGAGGGAATTGACAATTGCTATGGATGGTGAAAGGAGAATCCTTGCTCCATCAGAGGGGACTTTCGGAAAATTAGAGCATTGCATGGGTAGTCTTCTAATTCCTCTATCTTTTCTATTTTTTCACTACTTTCAATATGTTAGAAGTCTCACATTGGCTAGAGATAGAGCATAGATAGCCTCTAATATGGTATCAGAGCCTATCCTAGATCCATTTGTTGTTTGATGTGGAGACCTCCCGTAATTGGGTCACTCGTTGTTGTTGATTCGACGTTCCAGGTTGTTCAATCCTGGACGTGAGGGGGTGTGTTAGAAGTCTCACATTGACTAGAGATAGAGCATAGATAGCCTCTAATACAATATTTGTTTGTTCTGTTGATCATAGATAGCTCTCTAGGCTCTAGCAACTTGATCTAAGACGTTTGGTGAGGTTAAATGGATGAATTTGAAACGGATGTGAGATATTAAAAGTTGTTAATTTGTACCAGATGTGGGGTGAATTTAGTTTTATGTAACCATTAGTTAATTAGATAATTAGAAGAGCTGAAGATGAATAGCTATGAATGAGTCTCATCCATTGGTTGTTTATGCATTGTTGGTTGAGCTTTTGTTGAACCAAACTATAGATGATGAAGAAACATTAAAAGTGATTAATTTTTAACGGGTGAGAGACATTAGAAGTTATCAATTTGTAACATATGAGAGATATTAAAAGTGACTAATTTGTAAAGTGTGGAGAAACATTAGAACTGATTATTTTGTAACGGATGTGAGACATTAAAAGTTGTTAATTTGTAACAAATGAGAGGTGAATTTAGTTTTATGTAACCATTAGTTAATTAGATAATTAGAAGAGTTGAAGATGAATAGCTATGAATGAGTCCCATAAATAATATATAGATAGTAGATAGAAGTGATTATTTTGTAACCATTGGTTGTTTATGCATTGTTGGTTTTGGTTGAACCAAACTATAGATGATGAAGAAACATTAAAAGTGATTAATTTGTAACGGGTGAGAGACATTAAGAGTTATTAATTTGTAACGTATGAGAGATATTAAAAGTGACTAATTTGTAAAGTCTGAAGAAACATTAGAACTGATTATTTTGTAACGGATGTGAGACATTAAAAGTTGTTAATTTGTAACAAATGAGAGGAGAATTTAGTTTTATGTAACCATTAGTTAATTAGATAATTAGAAGAGCTAAAGATGAATAGCTATAAATGAGTCTCATAAATAATATATAGATAGTAGATAGAAGTGATTATTTTGTAACCATTGGTTGTTTATGCATTGTTGGTTGTTGAACCAAACTATAGATGATGAAGAAACATTAAAAGTGATTAATTTGTAACGGGTGAGAGACATTAAAAGTTATTAATTTGTAACATATGAGGGATATTAAAAGTGACTAATTTGTAAAGTGTGGAGAAACATTAGAACTAATTATTTTGTAACGGATGTGAGACATTAAAAGTTGTTAGTTTGTAACAGATGAGAGGTGAATTTAGTTTTATGTAACCATTAGTTTATTAGATAATTAGAATAGCTGAAGTGAATAACTATGAATGAGTCTCTATCTTAGGTTTCCTGTAGTTCCAACAATTTTTTTTCTATAAAAATGCATAATTAAAACAATAATTGCTTAAAATTGAAATGATGTGGTTGTTTTATCCCTTATTTTACTGACAAGCTTGATTTTTCATGTTATTTGACACTGCAACTCTTCCCTCCAACGAATTTTCTAGGTTCTTTGAAGATGAATTCTCTCTTCTCTCATACTTTTGTTCACTACAACACGCCGCCAAACATGCATGCTTCCCAACAGCATCCTCAGGGGCAGCTCCCAAAATCATAAAATTCGCTACAATGAGTTTGTAACTTTAAGAGCTTAATGTGGCTTTGATGGGTGTCTTTGCATTCAACAATTGAGTTTGTGCCAGTATTTTGTGCTGTGAAATATATTTGCCGGGAACATCCAAAGGATTTCCTTCTTGGGACGCATAAATGATTGGTATATATGATACTGGCAGAGAGACATACCGTTTGAAGCTTGCTGATTTTTATAGGCACAATCATTTTTTAATGAGTTCAATGCAAACCTTATAAATTTTTTGGATTCTTTAACTGAATCTTATGAAGGCTGGTGCTTTGCTACGATGTACATAAATGAGCCCTCAGTCTGGCCATTGATAAAAAAAATTGTAGTTCAGATTCTAATTATTTGTCTTACTTCTTATGCTTGACTTTTTTTGGGTACATTATTCTAATTTGATTTACACTTTAGGGAGGTGGTTGTGGCTTCTCCTATCTTTACAGCCATTGAATTCCATCCGCATAAAAACTAACATAATGATTTTACGGGTACTATAGCATAAATTAATATGAATTTGGTATTTAGAAGTGCTTCCTCTATTCCCCTTGCTTAAGCTTGCAATTTAAAGTTTGAGTTTGCCATAGGCAGCGACTTTTCACTTAATTTTGAAAATAATAATTTAAAATATAGTTAATAAATGAATAATTTGTTTTGATATACCCTCCCCTCCAAGTACTAATTTTCTACTAACTCTTTTTGTTCTCTTTTTTTTTTTGAACAAACTCTTTTTGTTCTCTACTTATCCTATTCATGTGTCTTTTTGTTTTGTTAGCTCAAAAAGATATATTGCCTCAACTATTTGTAATAATTATTAAGTAATTATATAAAACTCACCAACGACAAGACACGCAAAAAAATTTAACACCTAAAAAACATTCATTACAGAAAGAAAAACTTGCAAATTTATGATTTTTTATATCTTAAATACTTTTTTTCTTTTAATCCATACATTTTCTTTTAAAAAAACTAAATTTAGAAAAAATATATGCATAACTAAAAATGAATATTCCCGTGCATCGCACGGGTATAAATACTAGTTTTGAATAAGAGGATAGAATCTTAATTACGTATAGTAACCATTTTCATTATTCTCACATTTTCTTTTCTTTTATTTTTATTTTTATTTTCTCATAATCGAAACAATTCAAAATCACTTCATTTTCCTTTTATATTTTTTTAGCTTATATTTTCTTTCTCCCATTTTTACATCTACGTCCATTAAAGTAAAGTAAGGTGCAAAGCCCGTCCTCCCATGAAATAAAAAGGTTGTTGATAAAAAGAAGATTCAGAGTAATTAGGAAGTGAAAGAAAGAAATGCGGTAAATGACTGATATGATATATGTTGTAATAAAAAAATATTGAGATAAGAGGAAAAAGTGAAATAACACTTGAACCTGAAAAATTATGAAATATGAATTCAATAATGTTTTATTCACAAATCAAATACACTTACACCCATGTGATATAGAAAGAAAATAAAAAGAAACGAAAAAAATGATAGATAATGTGAGTAATGTTATATTCACACTCCTATTTCTCTCGTATATCATTTGCACAAATTAATTTTTCTTTCTATATTTTTCTACATTTTCTATCACATCATATATTATATCACTTATTTCTCATATTTCTCTTCATTTTTTACACGGTGTAAGTGGAATAAGAGTATCGACAAAACATTATCCTTGTAATAAAAATAGAAGAAAGAGGGATGCCAATAAAACTAATATATAACAAATAGAGTGTGGATGAAACTTACCGGTCACGTCTATGGTGTAACCCATAAAAGGGGGTGCACCGGTGTCCCCTACACAAAAACTTTCAAAAAAAGGGGGACATTATATGAATACTAATTTTAGACCATAGATATATTAATTAAATATTTCAACGGTTTAGATTAAAGATGCAAATTTACTAAATTGCCCTGCCATTCATTAAAAAAAAAATCCTCTTCTTTCTAGAGGAAGAAGAAGGAGTTGCATCTCCAGTTCATCTCCTCCATCTCTCTCTTGAATCTGCAAATTAGATCACCATCGTATCCTCTCTCACCACCACCATCACCAGATCTGCCATAACCGAACCACCACAACACAATCCTCAACCTCCCTTCCTTTGCCATGGATCAGATCTCTCTTCTCACCTCGATCTGGGTTCGTCGCTGTCATCATCAACGCTCAACGCTCCCAGAATCCTCAAACCTCGCTGATGGCTTGGACGGTGGATCCATATTTGGTGATGTTTTCCCAGTTGAGGGTTTCCCTGACATGGCCCTTCTCAAGGTCGAGGATCTGGAGGCCGGAGAAGTCGTCGGCACCAGCGGCGGCGAGGGAAGGGGAGATGGCAAGGAGGAAATCCACGACAATGGTTTTTGGTTGTTGGGTGCCTCTATTGTGTGTCTCGTTGGGAAGGAAGGAGGGAATTATTGAGTTGGTGTTTTCTGGTTTGGAGGGCTGGTGCTTCAAGTTCAGGGGCTGGTGAGAAAGAGATTGCAAGCAGAAGAATTATCTGGGTCACTTCAAGATAAGAATTTACGGTCCCATTTTTACATCTGCAACCTCTTTGAGTTTGCAAAAAATTGTAACTTGACCATTGATATTTAATGTATTGAGCATATGTTTTCACACCTGTTGTTTTGAAGGTTGATCTGGCAAGTTAGCAATGTTCAGATCTAAATCTACTGGGTTTGATTTTTATCAGACTTGATTTTCTGTCGGTGCCTTTGCTTCCAAGAACCTTCATGGGTCGGTGTCAGATCTTCATGGAGGAAGGTTCTTCTTTTTCTCTGTTTACAAATTTTTTGATTTGTCCAAATGGTTCGAAGGTCTGGAAATGTTATTACTGAGGGTGTGGATCTGGGTAAAAATACAAACTTTGATGTTGGTGAAAGGAGATGGAAGCCAAACACAGAAATTTCGAATTTTGATTTGCAGCGGAGAAGTTGGTTTCCTGGGTAAAAAGAGAAGAAGTGATGAAGAAGAAGAAGAAGAAACGTATCTGATTTTGGTTATGGAAAATCTTCCCCTGAAATCTCTCCAGAATAAGAGGGTATATTTGTTTTTTTTTTTGTACAGAGGGTATATTTGTAATCTCATATAAAAGATTTTGGGGGACACCGTGTCCCCATTTTTATGGGAGTTACCATAGCCTTCACGAAACTTACCTTCCCACAAATAAACAATTTTTTTTATTGGCAAATGTAAATTGTTAGTAATATTAGTAAATTAATCATTCTTTATGGATTGAATCCATGAACCGTAATCCTTTATCTCACTGAATCCTACATCTCAAACTCGATCTTACCACTTGAATTAACTAGACCTTGCGGATCCAAAAACGGAGAGACCGTGTTTGTTATGAGTGCATGACGGAGTATACAATGACAAACAATAATTCATTAATCAGTGCTGTCATAAGACTGAAAAAAGGTAACCACTTTACACGTAAGGTTAAAGAAACGCCATAACATACCATGCGACCAGGACCCACGCCGATCAGTAATAAGTAGTACCCCTCCCCTTTAGCCAATGCTTGCATAGATACATACTCCATAGCTAGTTCCCATTCAACCATGGATAGAGAACAAGAAGAAAAGCAGCTTCTCCACATAGTGATGTTCCCATGGCTAGCCTTCGGACACATCATCCCATACCTTGAACTAGCCAAACTCATAGCTCAAAAGGGTCATAAAATCAGCTTCATATCCACCCCAAGAAACACACAACGCCTCCCAAAACTCCCACCAAACTTAGCCCCTCTCATCAAATTCGTGAACTTGCCACTTCCAAAGCTCAAAAACCTCCCTGAAAACGCAGAGGCCACCACCGACGTCCCATACGACGTCGTACCGCTTCTGAAGAAGGCCTACGACGCTCTCCAACAACCCTTGACAATTTTTCTAGAATCTTCCAACGCTGATTGGATCTTGTACGATTTTGCACCCTTCTGGGTGCCTTCTGTGGCTTCCAAATTTGGAATCAGGAGTGTGTTGTTCAGCATTTTTACTCCGCCGTTTATGGCATTCATGGGACCTCCTGCTTTTCTCATGCGTGTTGAAGAGCCGGTGAGGAAAGTAGCTGAAGACTTCACGGTTGCTCCGCCGTGGATTCATTTTCCGACCACCGTCGCGTTCCGCTATTTTGAAGTCATGAGGAACTCGAGCTGCGCTGCTGACAATGACTCTGGCGCGACGGATATATACCGGATAGGGGCTAGTGTACAGAACTGCGATTTCGTGGCGATTCGAGGCTGCACTGAATTTGAAAATGAATGGTTTCAGGTATGAGAGATATAAATATATTCGTCAAACTTAGTTTTTTTATTAAATTAATTGTGTGTGTGTGTTTGGATAATTGGTTAACAAAATTGACTATAAATAGATTTTTTTTGTAAAAGAGTTAAAGCGTAAGCTAATTAAGATTTACTAAAATGACGAATAATGTTATCTTCACACCTCAAAAATGATGTGTGTAGAGGTGGAGGAAGAGAGATAAGAAGAAAGGAGAGAGAAAGTAAAGATGTGATAGGTGATTTGATTGATAGAAAAAAGAGAAATAGATTGAAATGAAAGTGGAAAAGAAGTAGAGAGGTGTGTATATATCATAACCCCTAAAATGACCTTAGATAAAATTTGAGTTAAATCATTATTCTTAAATGAAGCAATGTTATTTAAGATGAGTGAAAAAAAAAATCAAATTTCTATCACTATTTTTATATAAACATTCGGTACCCGATCACCCTTTAAATGTTAGCCACATTGGGCATTTAGATTTAACAAACTTTATCTAAGATGATTTTTGACAAGTTTTTGCTGTGGCAAAAATGTAAAATGGGTTAAAATTAATTCTTCTGTCCTCGTACTAGTTGCAATTGATCTTAGCTAAATAAACCTGATTATACAGTTTCAAGTATGCTCCAATTATTTTTGTTTTGAAACAGGTGCTCGAGAACATTTACAAGAAGCCAGTTCTCCCTGTTGGCCAACTCCCAAGCACGGAGCATAATGAATGGAACAACGACGACAATGAATGCGAATGGATAAAGGATTGGTTAGACAAGCAGGTACGCGGCACAGTGGTGTACGTGGCATTCGGAAGCGAAGCGAAACCGAGCCAAGACGAGCTCACAGAGATAGCTATGGGCTTGGAGAAGTCGAAGCTTCCGTTTTTCTGGGCCCTGAGGCTTCAACGCGGGCCTGCAGACCCAGAGGTGCTGCGGTTACCGGATGGTTTTGAGGAACGGTCCGAGGGCGCGGGGTGGTGTGCACCACTTGGGCTCCGCAGGTGAAAATTTTGGGCCACGAGGCAGTTGGTGGGTTCTTGACTCACTCGGGTTGGACCTCGGTGGTAGAGGCGGTTCAGAACGAGAAGCCGTTGGTTCTGCTTACGTTTCTTGTGGACCAAGGGATAAATGCAAGGGTGTTGGAGGAGAAGAAGATGGGGTACTCAGTGCCAAGAGATGATCGAGATGGATCGTTCACTAGTGACTCGATGGCTGACTCGTTGAGGCTGGTCATGGTTGCGGAAGAAGGAAGGGTTTACAGGGAAAATATTAGTGAGATGAAGGACTTATTTGTGAATAGAGATAAACAAGAAAAGTATATTGAGAATTTGCTCAACTACCTCAAAAGGTTACCAAAAACTTAATCCCGTAGCTAGTTGTGTTGTTGATTTTTTTTTTTCAAACATTGTTAAATTGGGGTTGTCTAAAGGTTAGTGTATCATACCCCGAATTATGTATTGAGAGAAACATGCCACATGTCATGTTCTCATTATTTTCGCTTTTACTTAAGGGCGTTGTTCCGTCATCCATTTAAAATTGGAAGGTATTGTGGAAAAAAAAAAGAAGTTGAGATTTTGTGTCGTGGTAAGTCATTACCTTCCAGTGCAAATTTCAATTGTTAGTTTTACCTCAGGTTAACACAATTACGTTTTGGCTCGTTTTACCCTAAGTTAACACAACTACGTTTTGACTCGTAAATGTTCTCCAGCTCTTGAAACCACTAGGGTTGGAACTCGGAGAAACCTCGTACCAGCACGATGTCAGAGTTGTTGATGCAGGCACTGAACTGGTTCAGGTCCGAGACACTTGAGTCGTTTTCAGAGAGTGTGTCTAATACCTTCATGATCTCAAACATACAATACACCACGGTGGTTGGGAAATTAAACAACAACGGAGAAACGTTGAAGTCTTCCGGTTTTGACCGAACCGTGTAAGTGTCACCACCCATTAGAACATGTCTTTTTGCGTTTTCTGCATGGTTATTTGCATTTTAGTTCTTTGTAGTGTTTTTTTCACTTTTAGTCCTTAGTTTTTCTTAATTAGGTTTTTGTCCCTAGATAAGAGTGTTAGAGAAAATTAGGGCAAAGTTGGCAAAGTGTTCAAGAGCTGAATGGTGGTATGAATTCCTTGATTAAAAGCTGCATTACTTGATGTTCTTAAGTTACATGTGTGTTTTGATGAAATTTAATGAGTGTGCAGCTCCTTAATGCTAATGATGAGGAGTTTTGGAGTCTCTTAATGGAAGAATTGCAAGGGTTCATGATGGTTAAAGCTAAAGAAGAGGTTTCATAAGATGAAGTGAAGGAAATGAAGACCAACGAAGACCCTTAAGTGCATTAAAAGTCAAAGCTTGAGCTGATGGAAGTTGAAGAGGATAATTTTCTAGAGCAATAGACGCGTGAACGTGCATAGAGCCACGCTCATGCGTGGCAAGGGTTAGAGACTAATGCTTGCTGATAAGCCTCTCACGCATGAGCGTGCACTGAACCACGCTTATGCGTGGCAGGAAACAAAGGAGGAGGACTTTTTCTGAGACTGGCCACGCATATGCGTGTATTGCTTGCCATCTTCATTTTCCCCATAAATACTAAACTTAGTTTCTTTTATTTGTATCTTGGTTTTTCGGAACTAAGTCTTGGAGCATTGTTCTTGGAGCTTCTTAGTGCTTTATGCAAGGTTTTTATTTCTTTGATTATGTCTTGTTTAGCCATGCTTGGCTAGTTTCTTTTTATCACATGGGATGTGGATCCTTTTCTAGTTATGCTTGAGTTTCTAAGTGTTTTATGAACATGGATTTTTTTATCTATGAATCTATTCTCTATTTCCATTCAATCTTGAACCAACGCAAGTTTCATACTTATTCTTTCACAAATGGAAGTTTGGTTAAAATAAGAGATCTGGGTTTAAATTGATTAGATTCTCTCTGTACTTTAGGAATAAGGGTAGGATTTGGTAGTGTTGGCCTAATTTCATGAACTCTAATCTTCTGTTTTGTTTATCTAAGTGCTAAGGAATTAGACTTATAAAATTGAACTTGAAGTTTTTCTTCTGTAAGGAATTAATAAGTGAAGATTAAGGCTAAATCACCATAGATGAATCTCCAGAAGTTTCATATATACTTAGTCATCTTAAGCGTAACATGACTTCGTAAAGCAAGACCCAAGTTGTAGTCTTAATCATAATCGACTCTCTTTTATATTCAGTTCTTGTTATAAAGGATTTCACAAACCATTCATGTGAATTTATCTGCAGCACAATTTCTGTGATTCGACAATCTTTTATATTACTTTGAACGATCCGTACACTTGAGGAATATGTATTAGGGTGGATGCGTGTCTGCGTGAGAATTGAGGAGGGAATTTAGGGTCTTTCTTTTTCTTTACCTTCCTAGTTTCTGCAATAGGATGAGCCTTCATGTTTTACATATCTATTATAATATAGTAATTGTGAAGCGCGCATTATAACACTGACATCTCAGCGACACATAATACATATTTTGCCACGTCAATAATAATCCAACGTGGACACCTCCAAATCCTTCCAATCCCTTGTATGCGAGTGAATCACCATTTTGGTCCCTAAGAAAGTAGGCACTGGTCATATTAGTCCATAGAGATCATTAATGGTTAAAAAAATCCCTGTAAGTGTTGACGTCAGTCATAATAGTCCCTATCTAAGTTTGGCCGTTAGTCCCTAGAACGGAAAGTGCTCATGTGTCACGTTATGTGCCACGTAGGTTTCAATTTAGTCCCCGACGTTATCAATTTAGTCCCTAGGTAATTAAATTTAATTAAAATAATGAGTTAAAAAAATAAAAATACAAGAATAGAAAATCTTAATTAAAAAATAAAAAATAAGCCGAATAATTAAAAAATCAGATAAAAACTTAATAAAATAAAATCACATCATCAACTTCTTCCAAAGCTTCAACAAGTAGATTTAGTACAAAGAGAACAAAGATAATTAAAAAGCAACATCAAAGGAGACTAAGAATTAAAGTGCAGCAAAATGAAACTAATAAAAGGAAGGGAACGAATGTTGTAGTAGCTTCAGCAGCATCACGTCCCTCACATATTGGCAAGTCCTGTGTGTTGTACTTGAAAGCCTCTCCATGAAATTCACAGCAACACAACAAAACTGCACAAAAATTAAATTAACTGCACCCCAGAAAAAAAAAGACAAGTGCAGCAGGCCTTAGCTCCAAAATTCCTCACAACACCCTGCACCTGATATGAAGTATCTGCAACCCAGAACACAAAACAAAAGCAGCAATCCACAGCTCCCAAAGTCCCTCACAGCCATTTCCAAAAGACACATACCATGGAAGCATTTTACCTTTCCATCCAAAATGTCCACAACCCATCCTCACTCAGAGAGAATATCAGAACCCCAAAACCCATCTTCTTCCTTCAACAGCAAAAAAAAAAAATCATAAAAACAAAAACATATATCAAAAAATAGAACATTGGAAGATGAAGGAGAGAAGCCATTTAAACCCAATCCCATAAACACTACCACCACACCGAATCGTCTCCTCCATCGATCTGCCTCCAGAACCAAACTCACCCACACTTCATCTTCTTCAACAGAAAGGCACTGTAACACCCCGATTTCGGTGGCGTCACTTTAGTAACCAAAAATAAACTAATGCGGAAAAACGTGAATATTTTTTTTTGTCGATAATAGAAACGAGACTGAAATAAATATAACGCAATTGCGAAAGACAACAGAACTAATATACAATATATAATACAGCCCCCGCTGTAAGTAGCTAACCACGTCACGAGTAAACCTCCAGTGACGGGAAGTGAGAAAAGTAGCGCCCGTAGGCAATATGTACAAACCAAATATAAAGGTGAAGTGTCCGCAACACCATCCCTCAAAAACTGAGAATAAGCTGACCCAATGGCCTGAAACAAGACCCTCTAAGTCCAACCAACTCTCTGTGATTCCCGTAAGGAAACCACACAAAAAGCTATAGGTGGGAAACTACCCTGTCCCAAAGGAAAACAAATGACAGTCAGAGCTAAGACTCTACTCCTACACTAATCCTATCTCGAGGAGCTCACACCAGCACTAAAACCTCATGCTAGCATGATCGTCGTCCGAATTCGAAATCCAGAACGACCTAGTCTATGTACACCATCCGTCCTCTTCTCGCGACCGCGATGCGCTCCTGTTTCCGGCATCTCAACCCTAGTCCCCCCCGAAGGGTGAACCGTCGTGAACCAGCCCGCCAAAGACATCTGACAATCGGCGTTTGTCCGCCAAAGCACACACAGAAGACGCGAGGGTCAACTCCAAAGAATTATGTAGATAATAAACCCAATAGGTACATATAAGAGATAGCCACTTAGGCTTATAGCTAGCGATAACATCCTAGGGTTGCATATTCAACAATGAATATAAACGACAGTAATAACAAATAGCATGCTCCAAGTAGAATTAACAAGTAACAATCACACTCAGCAACTAAATTAGTATGCATGTTGCATGAAATGCAAATGACGGTTAACCCAGTTAACCAAATGCATTCCGGAAACGGATGGACATCAACAGATCAATCCTAGCACCAGCAACGGTGGGACCATTTCCGCCCGCGTGCCTCTTACTCCAACAACAACGGTAGTCAGATCAGCCGTAACTCGTAGGTCTGCCATTTCGGTCTGCTACAAGAGTCGTCTACAAACGCTCTTACACGGAAATCCGGGTCTTATGACCATTTTGGAATCCGACGACATTTTGGAATTCCCCGAGGTCCGGTATCACGCCGTGTATTAACCTCCTATGTATGCATGAATGCAATGTGATTAGCCAAACAACGTCTCCGACCTCACTCGACACGTCGCCACGTGTTCTAGCTAACTTATTGTCTCTAAAAGCATACCCTAAGGTAAAAGTTGATTCTGCGACAAAATACAATTAATCGTAAAATGAGTGCAACCACTCATGATAACTCTTCGAGTCATCAATGCTCTCACGAAGTCTCACGCTTCAATGGAGTCTCACACATTCACAAAGTCTCACGCTTCAGTGAAGTTTTATGCTTTCACGGGGTCTCACGCCCCAGTGAATTTACACACTTGCACGAAGTCTCACGCTTTAGTGAAGTCTCATGCTGTTCACGAGGTCTCACGCCTCAGTGAAGATTCATGCTTTCCACAAGGTCTCACGCCTCAGTGGAGTATCCCGCATTCACAAGGTCTCACGCCTCAGTGAAGCTTCATGCTGTTCACGATGTAACACCCCGATTTCGGTGGCGTCACTTTAGTAACCAAAAAGAAACTTAATGCGGAAAAACGTGAATATTATTTTTGATAATAACTAGACAAGACTGAATTAAATAAACGCAATTGCGAAAGACAACAGAACTAATATGCAATATATAATACAGCCCCCGCTGTAAGTAACTAACCACGTCACGAGTAAACCTCCAGTGACGGAAAAGAGAAAGTGTAGCGCCCGTAGGCAATATATACAAACCAAATGAAAAGGGTGAAGTGTCCGCAACACCATCCCTCAAAACTGAGAATGAGCTGGCCCATCGGCTTGAAACAAGACCTCCTAAGTCCAACCAACTCTCTGTGATTCCCGTAAGGAAACCACACAAAAAGCTATCGGCGGGAAACTACCCTGTTCCCAAAGAAAACAAATGATGTTCAGAGCTAAGACTCTACTCCTACACTAATCCCATCTCGAGGAGCTCACACTAACACTCAATCCTACATGCTAGCATGATCGTCGTCTGAATTCGAAATCCAGAACGACCTAGTCTATGTACACCATCCGTCCTCCTCTCGCTACCGGGATGCGCTCCTGTTCCAGCATCTCAACCCTAGTTCCCCCCGAAGGGTGAACCGTCGTGAACCAGCCCGCCAAAGACATCTGACAATGGGCGTTTGTCCGCCAAAGCACACACATAAGACGCGAGGGTCAACTCCAAAGAATTATGTAAATAATAGCACCGATAGATACAGATAATAGAATAGCCACATAGGCTTATAACTAGGGATGACATCCTAGGGTTGCACATTCCATAATGAACATAACAGCAATAATAACAATTAACATGTTCCAAATAGGATTAACAAATAACAATCACATTCGACAACTAAATTAGTATGCATGTTGCATGATATGCAATGCAGGTTAACCCAGTCAACCAATATGCATTCCGGAACGGATGGACATCAACGGATCAGCCCTAGCACCAGCCACGGTGGGACCATTTCGGCCCGCGTGCCTCTTACTCCAACAACAGCGGTAGTCAGATCAGCCGTAACCCGTAGGTCTGCCATTTCGGTCTGCTACAAGAGACGTCTACAAACGCTCTTACACGGCATTCCGGGTCTTATGACCATTTTGGAAACCGACGAGGTCCAGAGTACGTCCTGTGTTAATACCTCATTAATGTTGCATGAATGCAGGATGATTAGTCAAACAACGTCTCCGATCTCACTCGACACGTCGCCACGTGTTCTAGGTAAATTAAAGTCTCTAAAAGCTTACCCTAAGGTAAAGTCGATTCTGCGACAAAAGACACACTTCACAACAACACATAACTCATGATGATCTCCAAATCATCCGACTCATCTCAATCCGATGGTCAAAACTGCTCAACGAGCAAGAGTATCACATACTCGGAAACTATCAATTTCCCGGACTTATCCCCAGGATAGCCCAACAACATATAGCTGCTCCAACAGCACAAGAGCATCAACATACTCAACACAGCTGCTCCAACAGCACAAGAACCATAGCTGCTCCAACAGCACAACAACATCTACATACTCAAAATCTCTCAACTTTCTCAACGCTGGGATCCGACGACACTTCTCGTTTTCCAAAACTAAGATTTGACTTCCAACGCCTTCCTTCGAGATTGTTATCATTACGTAAAGATTTAGAGGTTATTTAAGGTCTTATGAGTTTTCCTTATAAAATAGATTCCCTTTTGTCTTATCGCAAATCTTATACATTTTCAGGATCTCCCAATCCCAAATCACTTCCAGAGAATGTCTCGATCCACTAAACAAAAACAAGGCCCGAACCTCGTTCGTCCCATCAAGCTTTCTCAAAACTCTCAAAATAAAATCGGCATGACCTGCCCGCAATTCTCTCTATACAGAATCTCAGATTTCATTGCAAAAGCATAATTAACTCAGCACAATCATTCAACATGTCATATATCAACATATTAAGCAATAACCACATAGCACTTAGCATATAAGGCATGCATCACACATCCTATATTACCCACATAGCACATAGCATGTAAGTCAATCTCAAAAACATAGTAGTAGATGCATCATCTACATTGTCAGCCGAAGCCTCAGAAAACATTTTTCCAATCAAACACAAACAAGTGCATAAACAGTAAACAATGTCGAAAGCATCGACCCTAAGCATTAACTAGAGATTCAGTGAGAAGCCCTCACCTGTAGATTCTCCAGGGTGAACTTCAAACTCTTCCTCACAACCAACGCCTTGCTCCTCTGGGAATTCCTCAAAATCACCTTTAGAGCAAAACCACAGAAATACTATCAGAATCTATCGAAAACTAAGCTATCGATACTTACTAAGGTTACTTGAAGTAGTTCATACTCCGAGGTACGATAATCTAGCGCGAAAGGACAAGTTTTCGGAAAAGGAAATTTTCCTCCTCCCCCCCTCTGTAGGCTCGGCCATTTTAGGTAATTAGGGGACTCGATTTTTCTTCGATAAAACTTGGTTCCTATGCTATCATTAGCCGTAACTAAGGGTATTCTAAACTCGGAAAAATTATCGGATCAAAAACTGTCGCAGGGGTATTTTGGTCATTATTTTTAGCTCAGAAATTCAAAACTGAAATTTCAAAAAGCAAATTGGATGGGGACGTCACCAAAGACGTTTATGACAACTAATCCTACTAGCACTAAGCTAAGGCGATAGTTTTCAGCCCAAAGGACGAAGCTTTGCCCCAAAATGGGTATTTTCACCAGAATTGAAACTCGACGGTAGTTTTTCGAGAATCGGCGGAGTATTATTAGCTAAACATACTCAGAAGAATGTAGAGAAGATGTTTAGAATCAAAAATGAAATATTCAGGATAGTTTTGCAAAAACCTCAAAACTATGAGCACAGAAATACCTAGAGAAAAGCTATGGAAAAAGCGATCAGAGGTAAGGAAAAGCATCAGTACCTCGAGGCCTACGCGTAGCAACGAACGGAACGACGATCGGTCAAGAATTGGAAAAATCACTTTTCTTCCTTTTCCTCCTCTTGAAGCTACAGCCGTGTGTGTGTGGTGATTTTTTTGTTGTTTTTTTCTTTTTTCTTTCATATACTATATATAGGAAATGGAAAATGCGGAAAAATGAGAATTTCGCGATTCCGATTTTTCCTACTGATTCCAACGTATATTAGACACGATATTCTTCCCGCTGAATCTTCTAATTCTCCAAAGAAATATCAGTATGATTTTTGGTTTTCGAGGCTTGTTTTTAATGTGTACCGGCTTAAAATGCACTTTATGCACTTTATGATTTTGACCTCGGATGCAGAAACTTCCTTCTGAAGAAAGATCTGGAACGTCAATTAGAGTGGGCAAAAGCGGATGAAATCTTTATTTGATGCTCCGAATATAAAAAGTCTTCATCGTCCGTTGATTGTTTCTGAACTATCAGTGATTCGGTTTCGGCAAACTTCCGATGATTGGAATCGGACGTTCGTAGATCCTAGAGTTTCGCCTCGAAACGATTGTTATATATGGAAAAAGAGAAGTTCTAACATTTCTCTGAAGATTTTTGGACTAAATTCCTACAGTGTTCCAAGGGTGGAACATAGTTTGATTTTCTAAGGTTCTTGTCCTAGGTTTTAAAGCGAATATTAGTCGTGCTATAACTTAAATCGACTTCGATACAATCCTATGACTTTTCCTGAACTCCCTCCTTCATAATTTATTCCATTTAGTAAACTCTTGTTCAGGTTTTCCTTTCACGATACATCAACCCTAATCGTGAATAGGAAGTTTATTCACTTAGCATAAGCTTAAAACTTGGGTCTTACATTACTACCCTCCAAAAAGAAAGTTTCGTCCTCGAAACTTAGGGTTCAGCAAAAGTTCTGAATATTGTCCCTTGATCTTCTCATCTAACTCCCATATAGCACCGTCCGTGTCCTTGTTCCAAATAACTTTCACTAAAACACTCTGCTTTCTCCTCGATTGTTTCACTCTTCTGGCCCCAATGTTGACCGACGACGTCTCAAAAGACATATCATCTTCCCATTCTATGTTGTCCGGTTCGACCACTTGCGTCGGGTCTCCGTTGGAAATAATATTTGCTGGCATTCGTGCAATCACACAACCTTAACCACTTGCTCCTTTGCTTTTGTTCGTCCAAAATGCTGATTAGAAGCTCGGTACTTCTCCATGTTCCGGAGTGAATGCTCAACTGGTCCTCGTGATGTTCACTCATGATCCAAAACTCAACTCGGTCGCTTGTTAACTCCTAGATGAATCATTCCTTTGAAATCTATTAGTCCATTAACGTCACTTCCAACTTCGGAATTATCCTCATTCGCACCATGAAGTCAAACTTCTACTTAGTCACCGTTCAAATTACAACTCGACTTGAGTTTTAATACTTCGTGCATGACAAGACTCATCCCCTTAATCATCAATTCATCGACCACTCATAAGCTAATCATCCTCTTAATATCCAACAATCCATTATTGTCGTCTCCGTCCTCAAAATCTGCCTCACCCAAACCAATTTAGGCTTACTGAAATCCCTAACACTTCGCATAAATCGAGATTTATCCTCGAGAAGATCCAATCATAACTATACCTCAAGTATTCATCTTGATACGAACACTTCCCTTTCTGTAATTTGTCCATCCTCCAATCATTCCAATACTTAGTCTCTCGATCAAAACTCGACAAGACTTCATGTCTCACGCGTTCGTGATCAAATCGATTGATCTAAAATCTAAGCCTTCACTAAGTTTGGACCTCTAATATGCTTTAACTCTCCAACATTTCTTAAATGAATATTCATTTCTTAATACGAACACTCATTCCCCAAAGGAAATCAATTACTTAACACGAACTTTCCTCCCGAATCCGACTAATCCTCGACCAATTCAAATTCATCTTACACATCCTTCTATCAAAGTCCATCGCCAGTTGTGATTCCCAATATCACCCCCTCAATATTAAGTTGATCAGGCCTAATACATCGAAGGTGAAAATCTAGAAAAACCCATTGGAACAGTCAATGAGTTCCTATCATCCAGCAGTCACAACAATCCCGATATTAAATCTTCAACGATGCCGCTACGGAACTACACACCCTCAATATAGTACGTATACTACCCAGCAGGAATCTCTATGAGATTCATTCTTCAGCTTCTAGCTTCCTTTTAAACGCATCGGTGGAAGACTACTGTCTAGGCCTAGGGTGTTATTCTAAACCTCGTGTACTTCTATAGTTTAAACACGAGCAACAGTCAAATAAAGTCTTAATAGGTGTAATAACTATAAGGTCAAAGCTTAAACAATATAAGTAAGATAGGTGTGTTGCATGCGCTACGAGAGTAATGGAGCGCATTATACTAAAATGAGAAAGAATGGTTAGAAGGTTACCGTCGTTCTTGCGCTCTCCTCTGGCTAACTTTTCCGATCCTTCTCCGTCCATGATATAAACTCTTCCCCTGGTAGTGAGGCGCTTTCCACTTGCAGTGTTAACAGATGGCTCCCTCTTGGGCGCCTTACAATCCACAGCTAGATGTCCCACTCGGTTGCAATTAAAGCATCTTGGTCCAGTCGCTGGGCACTTGTCAGCGAAATGTCCAGTCTTCCCACACCTGAAACATGTCACATCTGTGTTGCCGACTCGATTCCCTGCACCTCCAGTAGAAATGGTCATCGGTTTGTACTGTCCTAGGGTATATCCTTCCCCCATAGGGCGCTGATAAGGCTTCTTCATCTGAAACTTTCCTTTTCCAAGGTTGTCTTGGGAGCTCGACCTCATCGGTCCCCCAATTCCTGTTCTATTCATCCTTCTATTTTTTCATCAGCTCCACCTCTGTGGCCTTCTCCACCAAAGCTTGAAATCGCATAATCCCCAATGGCCTCACTGAATCCTCGATGTCTGCTCTCAGCCCATTCAGAAACCGCTTACACATGTAGCGTTCATCAACATGGTTGTTGAAAAACTGGAAGTGCTTAGCCAATGATTCCAGCTTGGAAGCATACTCAGGTACGGTCATGCTCCCTTGACAAAGGGTCAGAAATTGTGCCTCCCGCTCGTCTCGAGCGCTAGTTGGAAAGTACTTCTCTAGAAATGCAGCACGGAAAGAATTCCAATTCACTTCTTCATGGTTAGCTCCCATAATTCCTCTGGTACCCATCCACCAGTACTCAGCATCGCCCAGCAGCAGATAAGTTGCCAGGCCCACCTTAGCCCCTTTAGCAGTCTGCAGTACTTCGAAAATCTTCTCAATTTCTTGGATCCACAGATCCGCATTGTCCGGGTCAGTCCCACCCGTGAACTTGGGTGGATCCTGCCTTCTGAAATCATTCAGTCCCCTGTTCTGGTCCAGGGCTGCTTCTCTCTGGGGTCGGTGTAGCTCGCGTGTATCTTCAGTAGCACGCCTATGTGCATTGTCATTCGTCTGTACAGTCATTGCTTGGACCAAAGTGGCCACCATCTCAGCAAGTTGGTTAGAGTTCACCATGTTCTCTAGTTAAACAAACAGTTAGTACTAATCATAAGATAGCATTTAGCATGACTATACAATATGATTAAGCAATAACTTCAATCAATTCTAAGCGAAAAATCGCTTGCAGACAATCAATTTTCACTCTTTGCAGAGTCACACAACCTAGCACAGAAGACCTATTCCCCAAAGACTCCCGAAAGACTCGACAAGCTCTGATACCACAATGTAACACCCCGATTTCGGTGGCGTCACTTTAGTAACCAAAAAGAAACTTAATGCGGAAAAACGTGAATATTATTTTTGATAATAACTAGACAAGACTGAATTAAATAAACGCAATTGCGAAAGACAACAGAACTAATATGCAATATATAATACAGCCCCCGCTGTAAGTAACTAACCACGTCGCGAGTAAACCTCCAGTGACGGAAAAGAGAAAGTGTAGCGCCCGTAGGCAATATATACAAACCAAATGAAAAGGGTGAAGTGTCCGCAACACCATCCCTCAAAACTGAGAATGAGCTGGCCCATCGGCTTGAAACAAGACCTCCTAAGTCCAACCAACTCTCTGTGATTCCCGTAAGGAAACCACACAAAAAGCTATCGGCGGGAAACTACCCTGTTCCCAAAGAAAACAAATGATGTTCAGAGCTAAGACTCTACTCCTACACTAATCCCATCTCGAGGAGCTCACACTAACACTCAATCCTACATGCTAGCATGATCGTCGTCCGAATTCGAAATCCAGAACGACCTAGTCTATGTACACCATCCGTCCTCCTCTCGCTACCGCGATGCGCTCCTGTTCCAGCATCTCAACCCTAGTTCCCCCCGAAGGGTGAACCGTCGTGAACCAGCCCGCCAAAGACATCTGACAATGGGCGTTTGTCCGCCAAAGCACACACATAAGACGCGAGGGTCAACTCCAAAGAATTATGTAAATAATAGCACCGATAGATACAGATAATAGAATAGCCACATAGGCTTATAACTAGGGATGACATCCTAGGGTTGCACATTCCATAATGAACATAACAGCAATAATAACAATTAACATGTTCCAAATAGGATTAACAAATAACAATCACATTCAACAACTAAATTAGTATGCATGTTGCATGATATGCAATGCAGGTTAACCCAGTCAACCAATATGCATTCCGGAACGGATGGACATCAACGGATCAGCCCTAGCACCAGCCACGGTGGGACCATTTCGGCCCGCGTGCCTCTTACTCCAACAACAGCGGTAGTCAGATCAGCCGTAACCCGTAGGTCTGCCATTTCGGTCTGCTACAAGAGACGTCTACAAACGCTCTTACACGGCATTCCGGGTCTTATGACCATTTTGGAAACCGACGAGGTCCAGAGTACGTCCTGTGTTAATACCTCATTAATGTTGCATGAATGCAGGATGATTAGTCAAACAACGTCTCCGATCTCACTCGACACGTCGCCACGTGTTCTAGGTAAATTAAAGTCTCTAAAAGCTTACCCTAAGGTAAAGTCGATTCTGCGACAAAAGACACACTTCACAACAACACATAACTCATGATGATCTCCAAATCATCCGACTCATCTCAATCCGATGGTCAAAACTGCTCAACGAGCAAGAGTATCACATACTCGGAAACTATCAATTTCCCGGACTTATCCCCAGGATAGCCCAACAACATATAGCTGCTCCAACAGCACAAGAGCATCAACATACTCAACACAGCTGCTCCAACAGCACAAGAACCATAGCTGCTCCAACAGCACAACAACATCTACATACTCAAAATCTCTCAACTTTCTCAACGCTGGGATCCGACGACACTTCTCGTTTTCCAAAACTAAGATTTGACTTCCAACGCCTTCCTTCGAGATTGTTATCATTACGTAAAGATTTAGAGGTTATTTAAGGTCTTATGAGTTTTCCTTATAAAATAGATTCCCTTTTGTCTTATCGCAAATCTTATACATTTTCAGGATCTCCCAATCCCAAATCACTTCCAGAGAATGTCTCGATCCACTAAACAAAAACAAGGCCCGAACCTCGTTCGTCCCATCAAGCTTTCTCAAAACTCTCAAAATAAAATCGGCATGACCTGCCCGCAATTCTCACTATACAGAATCTCAGATTTCATTGCAAAAGCATAATTAACTCAGCACAATCATTCAACATGTCATATATCAACATATTAAGCAATAACCACATAGCACTTAGCATATAAGGCATGCATCACACATCCTATATTACCCACATAGCACATAGCATGTAAGTCAATCTCAAAAACATAGTAGTAGATGCATCATCTACATTGTCAGCCGAAGCCTCAGAAAACATTTTTCCAATCAAACACAAACAAGTGCATAAACAGTAAACAATGTCGAAAGCATCGACCCTAAGCATTAACTAGAGATTCAGTGAGAAGCCCTCACCTGTAGATTCTCCAGGGTGAACTTCAAACTCTTCCTCACAACCAACGCCTTGCTCCTCTGGGAATTCCTCAAAATCACCTTTAGAGCAAAACCACAGAAATACTATCAGAATCTATCGAAAACTAAGCTATCGATACTTACTAAGGTTACTCGAAGTAGTTCATACTCCGAGGTACGATAATCTAGCGCGAAAGGACAAGTTTTCGGAAAAGGAAATTTTCCTCCTCCCCCCCTCTGTAGGCTCGGCCATTTTAGGTAATTAGGGGACTCGATTTTTCTTCGATCAAACTTGGTTCCTATGCTATCATTAGCCGTAACTAAGGGTATTCTAAACTCGGAAAAATTATCGGATCAAAAACTGTCGCAGGGGTATTTTGGTCATTATTTTTAGCTCAGAAATTCAAAACTGAAATTTCAAAAAGCAAATTGGATGGGGACGTCACCAAAGACGTTTATGACAACTAATCCTACTAGCACTAAGCTAAGGCGATAGTTTTCAGCCCAAAGGACGAAGTTTTGCCCCAAAATGGGTATTTTCACCAGAATTGAAACTCGACGGTAGTTTTTCGAGAATCGGCGGAGTATTATTAGCTAAACATACTCAGAAGAATGTAGGGAAGATGTTTAGAATCAAAAATGAGATATTCAGGATAGTTTTGCAAAAACCTCAAAACTATGAGCACAGAAATACCTAGAGAAAAGCTATGGAAAAAGCGATCAGAGGTAAGGAAAAGCATCAGTACCTCGAGGCCTACGCGTAGCAACGAACGGAACGACGATCGGTCAAGAATTGGCAAAATCACTTTTCTTCCTTTTCCTCCTCTTGAAGCTTCGGCCGTGTGTGTGTGTTGTGATTTTTTTGTTGTTTTTTTCTTTTTTCTTTCATATACTATATATAGGAAATGGAAAATGCGGAAAAATGAGAATTTCGCGATTCCAATTTTTCCTACTGATTCCAACGTATATTAGACACGATATTCTTCCCGCTGAATCTTCTAATTCTCCAAAGAAATATCAGTATGATTTTTGGTTTTCGAGGCTTGTTTTTAATGTGTACCGGCTTAAAATGCACTTTATGCACTTTATGATTTTGACCTCGGATGCAGAAACTTCCTTCTGAAGAAAGATCTGGAACGTCAATTAGAGTGGGCGTTCGCGGATGAAATCTTTATTTGATGCTCCGAATAGAAAAAGTCTTCATCGTCCGTTGATTTTAGGGTTTCTGAACTATCAGTGATTCGGTTTCGGCAAACTTCCGATGATTGGAATCGGACGTTCGTAGATCCTAGAGTTTCGCCTCGAAACGATTGTTATATATGGAAAAAGAGAAGTTTTAACATTTCTCTGAAGATTTTTGGACTAAATTCCTACAATGTTCCAAGGGTGGAACATAGTTTGATTTTCTAAGGTTCTTGTCCTAGGTTTTAAAGCGAATATTAGTCGTGCTATAACTTAAATCGACTTCGATACAATCCTATGACTTTTCCTGAACTCCCTCCTTCATAATTTATTCCATTTAGTAAACTCTTGTTCAGGTTTTCCTTTCACGATACATCAACCCTAATCGTGAATAGGAAGTTTATTCACTTAGCATAAGCTTAAAACTTGGGTCTTACATTACTACCCTCCAAAAAGAAAGTTTCGTCCTCGAAACTTGGGTTCAGCAAAAGTTCTGAATATTGTCCCTTGATCTTCTCATCTAACTCCCATATAGGATCGTCCGTGTCCTTGTTCCAAATAACTTTCACTAAAACACTCTGCTTTCTCCTCGATTGTTTCACTCTTCTGGCCCCAATGTTGACCGACGACGTCTCAAAAGACATATCATCTTCCAATTCTATGTTGTCCGGTTCGACCACTTGCGTCGGGTCTCCATTGGAAATAATATTTGCTGGCATTCGTGCAATCGCACAACCTTAACCACTTGTTCCTTTGCTTTTGTTCGTCCAAAATGCTGATTAGAAGCTCGGTACTTCTCCATGTTCCGGAGTGAATGCTCAACTGGTCCTCGTGATGCTCACTCATGATCCAAAACTCAACTCGGTCGCTTGTTAACTCCTAGATGAATCATTCCTTTGAAATCTATTAGTCCATTAACGTCACTTCCAACTTCGGAATTATCCTCATTCGCACCATGAAGTCAAACTTCTACTTAGTCACCGTTCAAATTACAACTCGACTTGAGTTTTAATACTTCGTGCATGATAAGACTCATCCCCTTAATCATCAATTCATCGACCACTCATAAGCTAATCATCCTCTTAATATCCAACAATCCATTATTGTCGTCTCCGTCCTCAAAATCTGCCTCACCCAAACCAATTTAGGCTTACTGAAATCCCTAACACTTCGGATAAATCGAGATTTATCCTCGAGAAGATCCAATCATAACTATACCTCAAGTATTCATCTTGATACGAACACTTCCCTTTCTGTAATTTGTCCATCCTCCAATCATTCCAATACTTAGTCTCTCGATCAAAACTTGACAAGACTTTATGTCTCACGCGTTCGTGATCAAATCGATTGATCTAAAATCTAAGCCTTCACTAAGTTTGGACCTCTAATATGCTTTAACTCTCCAACATTTCTTAAATGAATATTCATTTCTTAATACGAACACTCATTCCCCAAAGGAAATCAATTACTTAACACGAACTTTCCTCCCGAATCCGACTAATCCTCGACCAATTCAAATTCATCTTACACATCCTTCTATCAAAGTCCATCGCCAGTTGTGATTCCGAATATCACCCCCTCAATATTAAGTTGATCAGGCCTAATACATCGAAGGTGAAAATCTAGAAAAACCCACTGGAACAGTCAATGAGTTCCTATCATCCAGCAGTCACAACAATCCCGATATTAAATCTTCAACGATGCCGCTACGGAACTACACACCCTCAATATAGTACGTATAATACCCAGCAGGAATCTCTATGAGATTCATTCTTCAGCTTCTAGCTTCCTTTTAAACGCATCGGTGGAAGACTACTGTCTAGGCCTAGTGTGTTATTCTAAACCTCGTGTACTTCTATAGTTTAAACACGAGCAACAGTCAAATAAAGTCTTAATAGGTGTAATAACTATGAGGTCAAAGCTTAAACAATATAAGTAAGATAGGTGTGTTGCATGCGCTACGAGAGTAATGGAGCGCATTATACTAAAATGAGAAAGAATGGTTAGAAGGTTACCGTCGTTCTTGCGCTCTCCTCTGGCTAACTTTTCCGATCCTTCTCCGTCCATGATATAAACTCTTCCCCTGGTAGTGAGGCGCTTTCCCCTTGCAGTGTTAACAGATGGCTCCCTCTTGGGCGCCTTACAATCCACAGCTAGATGTCCCACTCGGTTGCAATTAACGCATCTTGGTCCAGTCGCTGGGCACTTGTCAGCGAAATGTCCAGTCTTCCCACACCTAAAACATGTCACATCTGTGTTGCCGACTCGATTCCCTGCACCTCCAGTAGCAATGGTCATCGGTTTGTACTGTCCTAGGGTATATCCTTCCCCCATAGGGCGCTGATAAGGCTTCTTCATCTGAAACTTTCCTTTTCCAAGGTTGTCTTGGGAGCTCGACCTCATCGGTCCCCCAATTCTTGTTCTATTCATCCTTCTATTTTTTCATCAGCTCCACCTCTGTGGCCTTCTCCACCAAAGCTTGAAATCGCATAATCCCCAATGGCCTCACTGAATCCTCGATGTCTGCTCTCAGCCCATTCAGAAACCGCTTACACATGTAGCGTTCATCAACATGGTTGTTGAAAAACTGGAAGTGCTTAGCCAATGATTCCAGCTTGGAAGCATACTCAGGTACGGTCATGCTCCCTTGACAAAGGGTCAGAAATTGTGCCTCCCGCTCGTCTCGAGCGCTAGTTGGAAAGTACTTCTCTAGAAATGCAGCACGGAAAGAGTTCCAATTCACTTCTTCATGGTTAGCTCCCATAATTCCTCTGGTACCCCTCCACCAGTACTCAGCATCGCCCAGCAGCAGATAAGTTGCCAGGCCCACCTTAGCCCCTTTAGCAGTCTGCAGTACTTCGAAAATCTTCTCAATTTCTTGGATCCACAGATCCGCATTGTCCGGGTCAGTCCCACCCGTGAACTTGGGTGGATCCTGCCTTCTGAAATCATTCAGTCCCCTGTTCTGGTCCAGGGCTGCTTCTCTCTGGGGTCGGTGTAGCTCGCGTGTATCTTCAGTAGCACGCCTATGTGCATTGTCATTCGTCTGTACAGTCATTGCTTGGACCAAAGTGGCCACCATCTCAGCAAGTTGGTTAGAGTTCACCATGTTCTCTAGTTAAACAAACAGTTAGTACTAATCATAAGATAGCATTTAGCATGACTATACAATATGATTAAGCAATAACTTCAATCAATTCTAAGCGAAAAATCGCTTGCAGACAATCAATTTTCACTCTTTGCAGAGTCACACAACCTAGCACAGAAGACCTATTCCCCAAAGACTCCCGAAAGACTCGACAAGCTCTGATACCACAATGTAACACCCCGATTTCGGTGGCGTCACTTTAGTAACCAAAAAGAAACTTAATGCGGAAAAACGTGAATATTATTTTTGATAATAACTAGACAAGACTGAATTAAATAAACGCAATTGCGAAAGACAACAGAACTAATATGCAATATATAATACAGCCCCCGCTGTAAGTAACTAACCACGTCGCGAGTAAACCTCCAGTGACGGAAAAGAGAAAGTGTAGCGCCCGTAGGCAATATATACAAACCAAATGAAAAGGGTGAAGTGTCCGCAACACCATCCCTCAAAACTGAGAATGAGCTGGCCCATCGGCTTGAAACAAGACCTCCTAAGTCCAACCAACTCTCTGTGATTCCCGTAAGGAAACCACACAAAAAGCTATCGGCGGGAAACTACCCTGTTCCCAAAGAAAACAAATGATGTTCAGAGCTAAGACTCTACTCCTACACTAATCCCATCTCGAGGAGCTCACACTAACACTCAATCCTACATGCTAGCATGATCGTCGTCCGAATTCGAAATCCAGAACGACCTAGTCTATGTACACCATCCGTCCTCCTCTCGCTACCGCGATGCGCTCCTGTTCCAGCATCTCAACCCTAGTTCCCCCCGAAGGGTGAACCGTCGTGAACCAGCCCGCCAAAGACATCTGACAATGGGCGTTTGTCCGCCAAAGCACACACATAAGACGCGAGGGTCAACTCCAAAGAATTATGTAAATAATAGCACCGATAGATACAGATAATAGAATAGCCACATAGGCTTATAACTAGGGATAACATCCTAGGGTTGCACATTCCATAATGAACATAACAGCAATAATAACAATTAACATGTTCCAAATAGGATTAACAAATAACAATCACATTCGACAACTAAATTAGTATGCATGTTGCATGATATGCAATGCAGGTTAACCCAGTCAACCAATATGCATTCCGGAACGGATGGACATCAACGGATCAGCCCTAGCACCAGCCACGGTGGGACCATTTCGGCCCGCGTGCCTCTTACTCCAACAACAGCGGTAGTCAGATCAGCCGTAACCCGTAGGTCTGCCATTTCGGTCTGCTACAAGAGACGTCTACAAACGCTCTTACACGGCATTCCGGGTCTTATGACCATTTTGGAAACCGACGAGGTCCAGAGTACGTCCTGTGTTAATACCTCATTAATGTTGCATGAATGCAGGATGATTAGTCAAACAACGTCTCCGATCTCACTCGACACGTCGCCACGTGTTCTAGGTAAATTAAAGTCTCTAAAAGCTTACCCTAAGGTAAAGTCGATTCTGCGACAAAAGACACACTTCACAACAACACATAAATCATGATGATCTCCAAATCATCCGACTTATCTCAATCCGATGGTCAAAACTGCTCAACGAGCAAGAGTATCACATACTCGGAAACTATCAATTTCCCGGACTTATCCCCAGGATAGCCCAACAACATATAGCTGCTCCAACAGCACAAGAGCATCAACATACTCAACACAGCTGCTCCAACAGCACAAGAACCATAGCTGCTCCAACAGCACAACAACATCTACATACTCAAAATCTCTCAACTTTCTCAACGCTGGGATCCGACGACACTTCTCGTTTTCCAAAACTAAGATTTGACTTCCAACGCCTTCCTTCGAGATTGTTATCATTACGTAAAGATTTAGAGGTTATTTAAGGTCTTATGAGTTTTCCTTATAAAATAGATTCCCTTTTGTCTTATCGCAAATCTTATACATTTTCAGGATCTCCCAATCCCAAATCACTTCCAGAGAATGTCTCGATCCACTAAACAAAAACAAGGCCCGAACCTCGTTCGTCCCATCAAGCTTTCTCAAAACTCTCAAAATAAAATCGGCATGACCTGCCCGCAATTCTCACTATACAGAATCTCAGATTTCATTGCAAAAGCATAATTAACTCAGCACAATCATTCAACATGTCATATATCAACATATTAAGCAATAACCACATAGCACTTAGCATATAAGGCATGCATCACACATCCTATATTACCCACATAGCACATAGCATGTAAGTAAATCTCAAAAACATAGTAGTAGATGCATCATCTACATTGTCAGCCGAAGCCTCAGAAAACATTTTTCCAATCAAACACAAACAAGTGCATAAACAGTAAACAATGTCGAAAGCATCGACCCTAAGCATTAACTAGAGATTCAGTGAGAAGCCCTCACCTGTAGATTCTCCAGGGTGAACTTCAAACTCTTCCTCACAACCAACGCCTTGCTCCTCTGGGAATTCCTCAAAATCACCTTTAGAGCAAAACCACAGAAATACTATCAGAATCTATCGAAAACTAAGCTATCGATACTTACTAAGGTTACTCGAAGTAGTTCATACTCCGAGGTACGATAATCTAGCGCGAAAGGACAAGTTTTCGGAAAAGGAAATTTTCCTCCTCCCCCCCTCTATAGGCTCGGCCATTTTAGGTAATTAGGGGACTCGATTTTTCTTCGATCAAACTTGGTTCCTATGCTATCATTAGCCGTAACTAAGGGTATTCTAAACTCGGAAAAATTATCGGATCAAAAACTGTCGCAGGGGTATTTTGGTCATTATTTTTAGCTCAGAAATTCAAAACTGAAATTTCAAAAAGCAAATTGGATGGGGACGTCACCAAAGACGTTTATGACAACTAATCCTACTAGCACTAAGCTAAGGCGATAGTTTTCAGCCCAAAGGACGAAGCTTTGCCCCAAAATGGGTATTTTCACCAGAATTGAAACTCGACGGTAGTTTTTCGAGAATCGGCGGAGTATTATTAGCTAAACATACTCAGAAGAATGTAGGGAAGATGTTTAGAATCAAAAATGAAATATTCAGGATAGTTTTGCAAAAACCTCAAAACTATGAGCACAGAAATACCTAGAGAAAAGCTATGGAAAAAGCGATCAGAGGTAAGGAAAAGCATCAGTACCTCGAGGCCTACGCGTAGCAACGAACGGAACGACGATCGGTCAAGAATTGGAAAAATCACTTTTCTTCCTTTTCCTCCTCTTGAAGCTACAGCCGTGTGTGTGTGTTGTGATTTTTTTGTTGTTTTTTTCTTTTTTCTTTCATATACTATATATAGGAAATGGAAAATGCGGAAAAATGAGAATTTCGCGATTCCGATTTTTCCTACTGATTCCAACGTATATTAGACACGATATTCTTCCCGCTGAATCTTCTAATTCTCCAAAGAAATATCAGTATGATTTTTGGTTTTCGAGGCTTGTTTTTAATGTGTACCGGCTTAAAATGCACTTTATGCACTTTATGATTTTGACCTCGGATGCAGAAACTTCCTTCTTAAGAAAGATCTGGAACGTCAATTAGAGTGGGCAAAAGCGGATGAAATCTTTATTTGATGCTCCGAATATAAAAAGTCTTCATCGTCCGTTGATTTTAGGGTTTCTGAACTATCAGTGATTCGGTTTCGGCAAACTTCCGATGATTGGAATCGGACGTTCGTAGATCCTAGAGTTTCGCCTCGAAACGATTGTTATATATGGAAAAAGAGAAGTTCTAACATTTCTCTGAAGATTTTTGGACTAAATTCCTACAATGTTCCAAGGGTGGAACATAGTTTGATTTTCTAAGGTTCTTGTCCTAGGTTTTAAAGCGAATATTAGTCGTGCTATAACTTAAATCGACTTCGATACAATCCTATGACTTTTCCTGAACTCCCTCCTTCATAATTTATTCCATTTAGTAAACTCTTGTTCAGGTTTTCCTTTCACGATACATCAACCCTAATCGTGAATAGGAAGTTTATTCACTTAGAATAAGCTTAAAACTTGGGTCTTACACACGAGGTCTCACGCCTCAGTGAAGATCCATGCTTTGCACGAGGTCTCACGCCTCAGTGGAGTATCCCGCATTCACAAGGTCTCACGCCTCAGTGAAGCTTCTCGGCACATCCCTTGGATGGCTAAACAACTGCTCAAAGAGTGAAGGAGTATCAACATACTCAGAACTCACAATTTTCTCAACACTTGGATCCGACGACACTTCTCGCTTTCCAAAACTAAGATTTGCATCCAAAGCTCCCTTTCGAGTTTATTATCATTATTTGAAGATTTAGAGGTTGTTTAATGTCTTATGAATTTTCTTTACAAAATAATATCCTTTTAGTCTTATCGCAAATCTTATAAGTTCTCGGGATCTCCTAATCCCCAAATGACTCCAGAGAATGTCTCGATCCATCATAACCATAACAAGGCCCGAATCTCATTCGTCCTATCAAACTTTCTCCAAAACTCTCAAAATAAAATCGGCATGACCTGCCCGCTATTCTCACTCCTCAGAATCACAGATATCAGCGAAAGACATAATTAAATCATCACAGTCATCAAACATGTCATATAACAATACATTTCAGAATAAACACGTAGCACTTAGCATATAAAGCATGCACCACACATCCTAGATTACCCACATAGCACATAGCATGTAAGTCAATCTCAAAAGCAGTCAGTAGATGAATCATCTACATTGTCAGCCGAAGCCTCAGAAAACATTTTTCCAATCAAACACAAACAAGTGCATAAACAGTAAATCAATGTCGAAAGCATCGACCCTAAGCATTAACTAGAGATTCAGTGAGTAGCCCTCACCTGCAGATTCTCCAGGGTTGTCCTCGAAAGTTCCTTCACAACCAGCTCCTTGTTCTTCAGAGAAATCCTCAAAAGAACCTTTAGAGTAAAACCACAGAATTCCATCAAAAACTATCAGAAACTCAGCAATCAATACTCACTAAGGTTACACGAAGTAGTACATACTCCGAGGTACGATAATCTAGCGCGAAAGGACAAGTTTTTGGAAAAGGAATTTTCCTCCTCCTCCTCTATAGCTCTCGGCCACTTTAGGTAATTAGGTGGCTCGATTTTTCTTCGATCAAACTTGGTTCCTATGCTATCATTAGCCGTAACTAAGGGTATTCTAAACTCGGAAAAATTATCGGATCAAAAACTGTCGCAGGGGTATTTTGGTCATTATTTTTAGCTCAGAAATTCAAAACTGAAATTTCAAAAAGCAAATTGGATGGGGACGTCACCAACGACGTTTATGACAACTAATCCTACTAAAACTAAGCTAAGGCGATAGTTTTCATCCCAAAGGACGAAGAAGCTTTGCCCCAAAATGGGTATTTTAAGCAGAATTGAAACTCGACGGTAGTTTTTCGAGAATCGGCGCAGTATTATTCGCTAAACATACTAAGGAGAACGTAGGGAAGATGTTTAGAATCAAAATTGGAATTATCAGGTTAGTTTTGCAAAAACCTCAAAACTATGAGCACAGAAAGACATAGAGAAAAGCTATGGAAAAGACGATCAGAGGTAAGGATTAGCGACTATACCTCGGTACCTTGAAGCAACAACTGTTGAATCAACGATCAAGCAAGAAATGAAGAAAAACTCTTCCTCCTTCCTCTTTGGTGAAGCTCGCGGGTTTTGGGAGAGAAAATGGTGAAGTTTTGCCATTTTTTCTCCTTTTCTTGCTATATATAGAGGTTGGCAAAACGCGGTAAAATGAAAGTTTCGCGAATCTGATTTTTCCGGCTTCATTCTCCGTGAATTCTAGGATATGTTTTGGCGAAAGAATTCCAAAACTAAAATGAGGTCTCCTTGTATTTCTTGTAACTAATGCAAGGTCGGTGTAAAACTATTTTACCTGATAAGTTGCTTTTTGCATCGGACGTCGGAATAGAAAACTTCCTTCTGAAGAAAGATTGGAATCATCAAGAGAAATGGGTGTACGCGTGTGGAATCTTCATTTGAAGCTCTGAATAGAAAAAGTCTTCATCGTCGGTTGATTCTAGGGTTTTTGAACTATCAGGGTTTTAGTTTTGGCAAACTTCCGATGATTGGAATCGGACGTTCGTAGATCCTAGAGTTTCGCCTCGAAACGATTGTCGTATAAGGAATAAGAGAAGTTCTAACATTTCTCTGAAGGTTTTTGGAATTAATTTCCATCGTGACTTTAAGTGAAAACTAGCTATTTACTAGGGTTTCTGACCTAGGTTTAAGCGTATATCGATCGTGCTATATCTTTTATCGATTCTGGTACAATCCTTAGACTTTTCCTGAACTTTCTCCTTCATAAATTTATTTCATTTAGTAAACTCTCGTTCAGGTTTCCTTTCACGATACATCAACCCTAATCGTGAATAAGATGTTTATTCACTTAGCATAAGATTAAAAACTTGGGTCTTACAGGCACCAGATCCGACAAGTTGAAATTGATAAAGTTAGCTTCTTTTTGTTGAAATCAGTGAAGGGTTTTCTCTAGTTGAAATCATAAGATAAGGGAGATAAATTGGGATGATTAGAAGAGGACAGCCTGTAGATTGGACCCAAATTTGAAACCCATCTGCTTGAGAGTAAGCTTGAAGAAACAGAGTCCACAATCCGCGACCCTTGACGAGGCTGAGTGGAGGCTTTAGATCGGTGGTGGCTGGTCGGCGGTCGCTGTAGTGAATCGGTGGCGGCTGGGTGGCGTGGAGGCTTTCGGGAGGGGATGGGTTTGGGTTAGGTTTCCAGAACATGAAGATGATGAAAAGGATCTGGGGTTTTTTTTTATATTATAATTAATATTTAAAAAAAATCTGGTTAATTTTTTATTTTTTGTAATTCATAATTTTAATTAAATTTAGTTTGGATTTTTTATTTTTTAACTCATTATTTTAATTAAATTAATTACCTAGGAACTAAATTGATAACGTAAGGGACTGAATTGAAACCTACGTGGCATATAACGTGACACATGGGCACTTTCCGTTCCAGGGACTAACGGCCAAACTTAGATAGGGACTACTATGACCGACGTCAACACTTACAGGGATTTTTTTAACCATTAATGATCTCTAGGGACTAATATGACCGATGCCTACTTTCTTAGGGACCAAAATGGTGATTCACTCCTTGTATGCTTCTTCTTTTTGTATTCTTTTGGTTTCTTCTTCTTCGTTCCACAACATTAGACGAATCACCTTCTCTCAGTTACCACTATCCTTTCTACTGTCTATCCCTTTCTATGCAATCCAAGAGCCACCATATCGTCACAACTTCCCACTCAAAAGTTTCTCTTCATTTCGCTTCCTCACACGTCTGCAATGTCTCCGCCGTCGGGCTCGACTCCTTAACGAACCTCCAACGTTTTATTGATATTATCGTCGCAGCACACCCCCAACCCCACCGCCGCACAACCCCTTCTTCATGCACCAATTGCTTCGTTGCTATCCAATATACCTCAATCCTAATGCCTCACTCTTCTTCTACCTCCTCACTCCTCAACCACCCTCGCGAACGATCATCAACAACTGCAGATTCCCTTCTTCCTCCACCAATCACTTTGTCGCCGCCTCAATCTTAAAACTTCATCAACTAATGCCTTAAGCTCCTCTGCACATGACTGAAATATGGGTTACAACTTACAATGGTTCTTGAGCGAGTGGTGTTTCTGGTGGCATGGTGACATTTGTACTCTTCGACGACCATGACGTTCTCTAAACTACATGATGAATCACACTTCGAGCCCCTCATCTTTAACTGATGGGAAAAAAAAAACCATCATGGAATAAGCTTGCAATGTCGTTTTGAAGGTAAATTTGCTTTTTCCAAATTTTATTTGCATGACTTCCCTCTCCGAAGTTTCTTTCGTTTCAAACTGAAAATTCTGTTTTAACTATATCAGGAAATTTTCATTTTTTTGGCAGCTATTCTATAGGTGAACTGTAACATCCCGATCTGACGACTGGCCTCACGGTAACAACACGAGTCTTTTCAGTGCGCTTTGTCCTCACTCGCGCACTTCCCGGGAAAACTTCCCAGGAGGTCACCCATCACGATATTGCTCCAAGGCAAACACACTTAACCATGGAGTTCTTATCAGTTGGGCTCCCGAAAAGAAGTTGCAACTTGTTGTTATGAGTAGTACCAATCAAATCTTTTATGCCCTCCTCAACTGTATAGTCCATCCCTATACAGTCTCGGAATACCTCTTGTTCGGGTGTGAAATCGGTTCATTCATGTGCCCCTCCACCTAGAAGCCTGTCAGGAGCCGCTCCTTGTTCGTGCCTCACTGCACCGGCGATCACTCCCCGCCCTCGTCGGCCCCGGGCGTCACAGGCCCACCAGCTTCCGCTTGGTTTGTCCCCGAACCACACCGTACTGGGAGAGGTCGGCTCTGATACCACTTGTAACATCCCGATCTGACGACTGGCCTCACGGTAACAACACGAGTCTTTTTAGTGCGCTTTGTCCTCACTCGCGCACTTCCCGGGAAAACTTCCCAGGAGGTCACCCATCACGATATTGCTCCAAGGCAAGCACACTTAACCATGGAGTTCTTATCAGTTGGGCTCCCGAAAAGAAGTTGCAACTTGTTGTTATGAGTAGTACCAATCAAATCTTTTATGCCCTCCTCAACTGTATAGTCCATCCCTATACAGTCTCGGAATACCTCTTGTTCGGGTATGAAATCGGTTCATTCATGTGCCCCTCCGCCTAGAAGCCTGTCAGGAGCCGCTCCTTGTCCGTGCCTCACTGCACCGGCGATCACTCCCCGCCCTCGTCGGCCCCGGGCGTCACAGGCCCACCAGCTTCCGCTTGGTTCGTCCCCGAACCACACCGTACTGGGAGAGGTCGGCTCTTATACCACTTGTAACATCCCGATCTGACGACTGGCCTCACGGTAACAACACGAGTCTTTTTAGTACGCTTTGTTCTCACTCGCGCACTTCCTGGGAAAACTTATCAGTTGGGCTCCCGAAAAGAAGTTGCAACTTGTTGTTATGAGTAGTACCAATCAAATCTTTTATGCCCTCCTCAACTGTATAGTCCATCCCTATACAGTCTCGGAATACCTCTTGTTCGGGTGTGAAATCGGTTCATTCATGTGCCCCTCCGCCTAGAAGCCTGTCAGGAGCCGCTCCTTGTCCGTGCCTTACTGCACCGGCGATCACTCCCCGCCCTCGTCGGCCCCGGGCGTCACATGAACCAAATTGGCAGTGTAATCAATAGTATTGAAGCGTCACATGAACCAACTCCCATTTTGTTTTGTTTTCTAAATGTGCTAAACGTCATTCAAGTTAGTCCTTAACGTTAAAATCGTTGACGGACATTAACGGAATGATGATATGTTTTGGAGGCCTTACTCAACCCAAAAGCTAGCTCAAGAGTTAAGGTTTGCACAACCATATATAAGCAATTGCTTGGCCACATCTCTAGTCAATGTGGGACTCTAACACACCCCCTCACGCCCAGTGTAGAACATCTGGAGCGTGAAATGAAACGGGTGACCAAAATATGGGAAGTCAACCAATGAATCTTGGATAGGGGCTCAGGCCCGTGGTCAAACAACCATCGGCTCTGATACCATGTAAAATAACCACTTAATTCCAAAAGCTTAAGCATTGGGTAAATGTCACATTAATGGTTTTATATTATATTCTAACAATATGGATTTTTTTTTTCAAGCCTAAAGCTGACGTGGCATTTAAACCCAGAAAATATTAAAATAAAATAATTAAATAAATAAATAAACAACTTCAATAAATAAAAAACTGTAATCCTAAATTCGATCTTCATCTCACCGTCTTCATCAACACCACACCAGAAACTCCTTCCATTGCTACCGAATTAACATGAAAATTGGCATTGCGTTGTTGCGTGGCTCTGTCTATCTCTGGAACATTGTTTTGCAATAGCAATTATGGTTTCGTGGTTCTTCAATCCTGGTTTTGTTATTCTACAACGTTGCTGGATGCTGCTGTTTCTAGCTTCTGGTTTTGTTTGATTTGGAGAAAATAATGTGTGTTTGTTTTGGCCTTTTGTGGCTTCAATGGGATAAAAAGTGGGATTTGGAAACCAGCGTGTATGAAGAACAAAAAGGTTCTGCTATTTTGGATTTTATAAAATGCCACTTATATGCAATCCTATTATCATATCCTGAGATTGAGTTGTGATGAGAGGAGAGTTGTTGTAGAACCGAGGAGATGAATTGAAAATTTTTTGGGTTTGATTTTCAATAGAAGAAGATGAAATAGAAGATGAACAAAGATAAATTTAATATTAGGAAAACTTTAAACTTGAAGATGGAAAGAGGTTGAAAATGATTAGTGATGATGATGACAAGTTATGAGAGAAGTTTTTTTTTTTTTATTTTTATATTGGGGACTAGTTTGCAACATTCAGGGATTAAATTGACGTCAAAATGTTTTCCCAACATTTCAGTTCCATGTGGCAGTCCAGCTAGGCAAAAAAAAATAAAAAAAATAAATTCATTAACGTCCGTTTCTTTTTTTAACGTCAGAGACTAGTTTGAATGACGTTTGCCACATTCAGGGACCGCAGGATGCATTTTAAAAGTTTAGGGACCAACTTGAAGGCGGTTGACACATTCAAGGACCAAGTGAGCTATTTACCCAAATTGAGGATACCTTCATCGCTTACTTTTTGTTGGGTTAGCAATAGTAAGTACCTAGATGCATTCTAATTATTTCTCATACTGTCCTGTTAGTGTAATTATTTGCTTTTGTGAATTTTAGCTTGCAGTGGAGTGCTTCAATGGCTCAGCATGCATCCTCAATCAGGAGGGGTGTCTACAAGAGAGGCTTACTCATAAAACTTTTTAAGCTAAAGTGAGGATCTAACTTTCTCATACATATGGTATGGATTATTTCTTTCTTTATTCTTAATAGTTCCAAATTTTAATACAATTATGCTCATTTCCATGTTCAGTGCATAAGTTGTGTGGAGTCTTCATGTTTGTATTCTCAGTGCTCATTTCCAAACTTAATTCTTAATAATAGCTTCTTTTGAAAGTTTTCCCCAGCATTAAGATAGTAGCTATTGATGGCTGGAGTCTCCATGTTTGTGACAGTTGTGTAATCCTCAAACAACTCTTCTTCTCAGTTTGATTTTTAGGGTGCTCAAAATTAAGTATGTTTTCAACTTGGTTAGGCTTCACTACAAATCAGATTAAGTTGAAAGCATTGTTGTACTCAATAACAAGGATAAAAGTCTGCAACCTCCATGAATCACCACCCCCTTTGAGCTATCATAACTTCATTGTCATCTAAAAAACAAATGGAAGTTCTACAACGACTATGACCCACCACCCCTTTTCAACCAACTTTCGGCTTTAATCCCAGTCTCGCACACCAATCACATTCCTGTGTTCTGAAATAATATAAAGGGGTTGCTTCAGAGCTATTTTTCGGCTTTAATCCCAGTCTCGCACACCAATCACATTTCGTGTGATTCCATAGTTCATCAAATGAATTTATGTTTGTTGTACTGAGTGAAGGGAAATAGTGTTGGATACCAATATATTTTCATTCTGGTCTCACATCTTTGCTGAAATTTAAGATGAAGAATTTTGTCCTTGGTAACATGTTGCAGCACCTAAAATTATCTATGAAATTTAAGAAAAAAAGATAATTATTCAGGACCTGGAATCGGTGCTCATAAAATGTAGGAGGAAGACTAAAAAATGCACACGATTAGTGGAGGCTCATTCTTCTTTCAGGACAATGCTTAGAGACACGATAATGGCCCATTTTCCATCTTTTTTATTTATTGAATGTGCTCATATTTGTCCTGTTTAAATGGTATTTTAGACTTTCATTATGTAATGCTAATGAAGTGTTTAAAGATTTTTAAGACTCTTTGCATTATGGTATCAGAAGTTTTGATCAACTTTTATAACAATGTTATTGGTTCCAGCCCTCAATATCTATATATATAAGTAAAGCACACTTGAACCATTACATTAAATACATTAGTAAAGATTGCATGTATTATAATGCATTAAGTAATAATAAATTATCTTTGTAATAAATATATTAAATAATAAGATTAAAAACTGAAAAAAAAAATTGTATTGTCAAAAGCTATTCAACTACCTACATTAAATATTAACTAAATATCTATATTAAATAATAATAGTGATAATTTTAAAAAATAACTTGAGTTGACAAATATTAAGAATTAAAATTAAGTAATTATAAATAATATTAAGAATTATAATTATATAAAATAGATTAATAAATATTTTTTATTGAATAGTTATTGATATTTAAAATTATCATAGAGTAATTTTCTATTTAACTGCATATATGCTGATAAATGAATTAAATATATTAAAAACTATGTTAATTAAATTATGAGATATATATATTAATTATGTTATGCAAGTCATGCAAGTATCCATTGGTTGTATGTTTGATCATTTTTTCAATAAAGTTCTTTATGCTGTAAAAAAAAAGAATAATTTAATTAAATTTATATGTCAAAATAGTTTAATTTTTAAATTTTTTGGTTAGTTATAATTTTGATTTAATATATGTTTTATAATAATATTTAATATGAGTTTATAACCTCCTATCAGGTTTATCATTGTTGCACTCATCTACAATAGACTAAAAATGTAGTATGCAATGAAGTATTTAATAAAGTTCCTAAATGAAATCATATTTGATATAGCTACAATATTTCTTCATTGAAAAAAAATAACAACCATTCTTAACCAACTTTCACTTTTGCACATTATTATGCTACACGAGTTTAAGAATCTTTTTTAACTAAGTCCTTATAATTTTTTTGCGTTAACCACATCTATGTTCTACTGAGGGAATCAAATTCTCCTCAAGTGTAGTGAAAGTTAAAGGTCTATCATAAAGTGCATTTCTTAAGGACGGAATCTCAGGGATCCAAAGAGTTAATTTTAACCATTGTAAGTTTGTAATAGACATTCATTAGGTTGGACGATTTGTTTTTTCAAACTGTCTTATGGGGTTTTATAATTTTTTACTTTCTATAAAACTATATAACATTTGTGGAATAAGATAAATTATTATCTTAATTCATAATTAAATTAAAAAATATATGCTCTTACAAACTGCATATTAACTAATTAAATACTCATTATGCAATAAATAGTATAAATTTTATATGTGTCACTAAGAATATGTTTCGACATTAAACTTTCATTAGCACACTTCTCATAAAGTTTCAACTAAAAACACTACTTTGATGGCCAAAACATGAAAGCAATAGATAAATACCACTTTATAAAAGTTTGTTTACTTTTATAGATGATTTTACACCAGCATGGACTAACTTATTCAGCTCTAATTATATATTTTCATCATTTTACTTAACATTGAGAGTGCATTACTTTTTAAACATATAATCACCAAATAAATTGAAGATAATTTTTATTAAAAAAACATAAAATATAAATTATGTGCTTTAATATACTAAAAAATTAACCCAAGAGGGGTAGTTCAGTTGGCAACGCAGGTTGAGTGAGTGTGAAGAGCTCTCGGGTTCGATCTCCACACAATATATTCTGGGAGAGGGATGAGGAGCCTTAATTGTGACTAAATCTCGAATTTGTCGGTATATTCAAAGATGACCGGGACCAAATGTTTATTACAGAAAAAAAACTAAAAAAATTAGTATACAATAATTTTTTTATTGAACTTCATTAATGTAATTACATTACATATGTTTATTATATTCTTAATAACTACTATTCAATAATTTGTCATATTACATAAATTATTTTAACAAATAATAGATACATAACTTAAAAACAAACCCATGCAACGCCCGGGTTTAGTTTCTAGTGCAATAGTATATTGAATGTAAAGGATAATGAAATCTATCATTTTTCTGAAATCTATGATTAACTCTTTATAGTACATTTTTATTTATAGATATCCTTTTATATAAACTTTGATTCTATTATCAGGTATATTATGCTGCAATAATTTAACTAAATATCAACACTCAACTAATCGACTCAATTAGCGCCGACAAGTTGTAAGTTGGAGACACATTGACACAGTGAACATCCACATATTGATAACAAATGAGTTTTCATCATAGTGATGCTTCATTGCTTCTCTTTGTTCTTCTCATACTTGCTTCTCAAAGGTTGCTTTTTGTTAGGGCAGAAAAATTTATGGGAATTTTGAATCATTTATGAACAGAAGATATGGTTAATTTGGTCATTTAGTCACGAGGTGGGTGTACCAATTGTAATATATTGAGAAAATAACTGGTGTGGGTACATGAATCACCACCTTAGCAATGTCCTTTTACTCCTCCTGCACATAATTTTTCCACCTCAGCCATATTATTAGGTGTCACTTCTACCATTATAGCATTATGCCTTAGTATGTTCTACTCTCATTCTTACTACCCTCATTAAGTTTCCTGCTTTGAAATTTTTTATCATACATCACAAAACTAACCATTTTTTAAGAAAAATATCTTACTCGATGCGCGGGTGTAAGTCTAGTTTAATTAAATCTCAAATCGTGTCGAGTTCCATTGGTTTTAATTTCCCCACCCTAAGCCGACCATGTGCACCTGCATCTAATTGCTTGACCCAATTTTGTTTTTTTCTTTTCGGTTAAGTCAGCTTGATACTACATTGAGGCTTAACAAAAAAATTGAAAAGATAAATTGAGCTAATAGAAATTAGCTTGTAGAAGACAAAAAAATTACATTAAGATACTTTTCAGACACACATACACTTGTCCTCATTGTACATTCACAGAAATTACAATTTACCACAGGAAATGCACTTTTACTTTTTTTGCAACCGTAAAATAAACACATGTAGTGTTATTTTCCATGCAGTCTACCACTTTTTCAAAGTTCATGAAGGCCTTAACTCTTAAAAAGTATATTGATTACAAATCACACATAAATTGGCACAAAGACACCACTTAAAACAACACTCATTCTCACAAGTCAACTGTGCTGCTGCATCTTCATCTAAGCACTAAAGGCATGAGGAGGTACTCTGCAGATAATATCTTGCAAAAGAAACAAAGCATAAATATAAGATCATGTTGCACTTTATACTAGAACATACAAAGACTTCAACGAAAATACTTTGAAAATAAATACACAGATATATTGGCACTAATTCTTATCTCGGTATGTTCCATGTTTTGAACAGTGTTTAATTTTCACCAGAAGATAAAATTAAACCAATATATGATTAAGTTCATCAACTAAGTTTGAAATATGTATTCACTATTGCTAATTTACCCTCGTTTTTTATTTCTATAGAAATTTAGAAATCATTAGAAGTCAAATTTCTCATAACAAGGGAAAATTAATTACATACCCATTTGTTTAAAATAATTAACATTATATTGAACTAAATAATAGGTAAACAGTCTTTAAGTTGATGATTACCTTCCAGATGAACATATAGAAGGATGTTATGGAAGCTTTGCTACTCAAATCTACTGATTTGGCATTGTACCAGAAAATTGAAGCCAGAACAGCATGTCCCAAACACTAACACATAAGCACCAAATAGATTTCAAACATTGCAAGAAATTAAGTTTAAAGCCAGAATAGACCTAAGCTTATTCATTTGAAACTATTATCAAGATTTTAATTAAAGCCAGAATAATCTATTCAACAAATAGAACTTTCTTAGGGAAATATTTATTTATTAAAGCATAGATAGATGTCATATTAGAAGGTACTAATAATATTAAAAAAGGAAAGAGTATAATGGACTCTAGTAAACTTTATGCTAAATCTGCTATGGTGGATACATCTTCTTAGATGCCTTAAAATTTGAATTAAGAACTATCCCCTTATACATCATGTTAGTATTCAAATATCCGGTGGAGATCATGTACAAACTTGACAAAATAATGAGGGTTTTTCTTTAGGGTAGAAGGGAGGGAGCCATTGGAAAATAAACTCTCCGATTAAAGTGGATTAGGAGGTTTGGGACAAAGAAGAATTATTTGTGCAAAATATAAGCATGAAATTGTTAACCTTTCTCTGGAGGATAATGTATTCAAATGTGTTCAATAAGATACTCATATGCAGTGTCAGAACAGGGGATAGAGTTCTGTTTTTAGATGATAAGAAGTGAGAATGTTTTCCTAGAATTTTCATCCTAGCAAGCAATATGATGAATACAATCATGAGTACTAATTCTGATGACACCTTCCAGTGGAGTGTTGAATATCGGATGGGGTTTTTCACTGTAAAAACTTGTTTGCTTGTTGTGGAGAAGCAAGTGTTTGGTTCAGAAGGATGGCAAAAATCATTCCTCCAAAGGTCTCGATGTTTATGTGGATGGCCTGCTCTCTTTGTGGTGAAGGAACCGAATCTAGCTTCTTGTCATCTTCTGCTGTTATGCGATCTTCCCGGGTTCATTGCAAGGTTTGTTACATATTTTAGGGTAGCAGAAGAGGTTCAGATCTGTTTATATATATGGAGCCTAGTCCCTTACTCCTTGATTTGGTCAGTCTGTTTGGGGAGAAATGAACTCATTTTCATGCAAACAAAAATTTGAGGATGAAAATATCTGGCATGTTCATAGATTAAGACTATCATCATTACTTAAACAAGGTTGATGCAACTGTCCTTTTTCCGCTACACAATTTAGACTCATGCGTCTCCACAAAAACTACCAGTGTCTGCATAAGTGAATGGATTCCACCGCCAAGAATAAAAAGAATAGGCCCTGGAAGTGGGAAAACACTCTGAAGAAGATTGATTTGTTAAGGGAACTGTTGGAATGGAAAATAAATAGATATGATTGTATAGAAGCTAGCAAGCTTGAACTTGCTGCAGCTTGATTCAATATAATTGCCAATTTATTGGCTTCCTAGGATCGATTGATTATGTCGGTAGTTTATTTTTTAATTATTAGTTGATTTTAGATGCATGTTTCAAGACTCATCTTGGTAATAGCTTCCTAGAATTATCTAGTGTTAAATAGAAATTTGCATCACATTCTTTCAGAAGCAAACAAGTTGTATTGATATCTGCCATATATAAAGGGAAAGAAATAGTATTGTTCAATATTTAGCTAAAGAAGGGTGTGACAAGTCCATTGTAATTTGGATTTATTGCAATATTCTATGATGTTTATTCTGCTTCCGAATTGAGAAGCGCCCAACCAGGTGGAAAATTCTTTCGTGGTACTGATGCGATTTAAACATGGTGGAAAACTGTTGCAGGACTTGGGACGAAAACTATGTCAGGAGTGTGATCGGGAAGCGATCAAACTACCCAAGAAGCCGGGGGTAGGTAGAAGGTGAGGGGCGCGGCGAAGCTGGGACGGTCGGAGAAGGTCCCGGGTGGGGCTCCTGCAAGAGACTCCAATGCCAAAGTAAGTAGGGGAATGAGAGTGAGTGAGTGAAGAGGTGAAGAAATGAGTTACCTTAATATGAAGGAGGAGCTCCCCTTATATACACGAAGGAAAATTAGGGTTGGAGCCATGCAACGTCATGCCTTGGCTCGTACTTGGTTCATCCTGGGCTGTTGGATCCTCTGTTGCTCCCTGCCGCAAAGCAGTGATCCAATGGTCCAGGGTTCCTTGGGATCTGTGCCTCCAACCACTAGTATCGTAGGGTGGTTGGGATAGGTCAACCCCTACATGGTGGGCCCGGTGATTGTCTTGTACTCAAAAGGGAAGTCCCCTCCATCCCAAGCGGGTCGGAAGGAGGTAGCGATCGTTTGGTGGGTGATCGTCCCATTAGGTCCACTCCGGTCGTCCGTTCAAGGGTTTCCTGGAGCGGTGGTCGTCCGCGGGCGGTGGTGGCCGTTTCGTTAGGTTTCCGCCCTGGGCCTGCTTTGGTCGTCCGTGCCATGGTTTCCCAGAACAGTAGTCCCCCAGCTCTGGTCCACTGCCACAGTGGAGCATGAGCTTTAAGGGCGGCGTTTTCGCGGAGGAGTTACTAGGGTTCTCTGAACAGTCATGCATGCCCTGTATGCGGGTGGCTCCCAGTCGTTCGATCCTCTTGTCATTCCTGCGACGCTAGTGAGATCTCACGGTCCAGGATTCCCCGTGTGGTAGGTTCAGTCCCTAGCTTTCTAGGGTGGTTGAGGGAAATTAACTCCTAGGTCCTGGGTCCCACCGTTGTCCTTTGTGAGAGTGTGGGGTCGGACCTAGGTATTTCCCAAGTTCCCAGAACAGTAGTCCCCCAGCTCTGGCCCAATGATTCAGTGGGGCATGAGCTTAAGGGTGATCTTCCCACCTGATCTCCCTGCAGCTTGTGATGTGGGTCTATGGGTGGACGGTTGCACGGTTCGCGCGCTCCTCCCCTCCCCTTCCTTCTGGTCTAGACCAGGTCATAGGAATAAGGAGCGTAGAGTTAGAAGACGACTTCCTTTAGATTCGATCCCGTTTTAGGGCGGTGCCGTTGTGGAGCTTGAGCTACGAGATTAGGCCGATCGTCCTTGGGGGACGGCCGGTTTTGGAGGCTCCCAGAACAGTGGAGCTTGAGCTGATCGCTCGTGCGGTATGGAGTGGAAATAGTGGGATCGCTTGGTCGATCAGGGTTGATCGTCCTTAGTCTTGATCGGGTGAGGAGACAGTGTGATCGACCCGGGGGGTGATCGGCTGGAGCGTCTCCCAGAACAGTGTATTCCCCCAGCTCTGGTCCACTGCCACAGTGGAGCATGAGCTTTAAGGGCGGCGTTTTCGCGGAGGAGTTACTAGGGTTCTCTGAACAGTCATGCATGCCCTGTATGCGGGTGGCTCCCAGTCGTTCGATCCTCTTGTCATTCCTGCGACGCTAGTGAGATCTCACGGTCCAGGATTCCCCGTGTGGTAGGTTCAGTCCCTAGCTTTCTAGGGTGGTTGAGGGAAATTAACTCCTAGGTCCCGGGTCCCACCGTTGTCCTTTGTGAGAGTGTGGGGTCGGACCTAGGTATTTCCCAAGTTCCCAGAACAGAGTGTTTGTTTGATTTCCCTCCCTACGAGAATTAAAGGAGTCTCTTATTATGATGTGTTGAAATTTGTATGTTTGAGGAATTCTCAGAATCTGTCTTTTACTTGAAGTTGAAAGGATCTTTCAGGTGTATATGAATTGGGATAAGTTTGGCCAACAGGGTTATAATGTTGGTTAGTCTTTAGTTTTGTTCTACTACTTTATGTAGTATTATTCCTTAAGTAGAAGAAGGATTTAATTGCAGCTTACCGAGACAATTTTACTCCAAAGGGAAGGGGAGGTTGCTCCAATCAAAAGGCCAACTCCAAAAGCCATTTCACAAAAGGAAACACAAATCCAAAATACCTGAAAAATATTAGTTAGGAACACTGGAACAACACATGGATTATGGATACATAGAAGGGCACAACTAATTTTTCTTCATGATGCATATCCTGGAGGACACACCTGTTTTGGACCAAGACGTGCTGCAAAAGAATAGATACCATATGCTTTATCTCCTTCGATGTCACCTATATCCTGTATAAAACGAGTAAAATGATTACATTAGGTAGAATATTGAACCAAAATCATGATATTGAAAACAAATATATGCTATGAGAAATTTTTGGCCTTAATTTACCTTGAACAACCCAATACCTACAGAGTACAAGCTCATGAATACAATGACGAACATCATTGATCTCGAAAAAGTAGCTGCCCTTTTAAACACCAAAGTCTGGATATTGGTACACAAATTAGAAATAAAAAAATATTTGGCTTCCTCATGAAGATAAATTGGTTAAATGAAAAGTTATGATGCACTAATAAAATACATATATACCAACACTACTATTGTGAAAAAGTTCAATAGCTCATTTTATTTTTTCTTTTCGTCTCTCTTACCTTAATCAATATCATCAAAGGGATGTCATAGGAAAGTAAATTTCTAGTGCTATAGCCTATCTGGATAAATATATATATAATTTTTTTTGATAAGCAAATATGTATATTGATAGAGATACTAGGGTTATCTCAACCCAAAGAGTACAAAAGTGGCTTAAATAAATATACTAATACTAATAATACAATGGATGCTCTCAACCGCTTGTGGCTTAAATTTACTATGTGATTTATAGAAAATTAGTTAGTTATGTGTTCTATGTTATTCGGGTGTAATAGTTATCGTTGGTATAGTTAGATTTCTATATATATTTTCCAAAAGAAAAAAAGAAAAAATATGACAGTAGTGTTACTCATTCTAATATGATTGGTGGTTTCAAGTTGATCATATATAAATCCAACAAAACTAACTCTTAAAACATGATATCAATATTCTTTATTATTAACGTGCATAAAAACTTACACATGCTTGTAGAGAAATAAATTATTTGGAAATCACAACTAGCTTTAGGACAAAACCTGTATGTGAAAGAAAGGTCCGATTGGGAATAAGGCTATCCAAGAAGAAATAACGCACATTAAACTAAGCACCGGATCTCGCTTCCATCTTAATAAGGGTACCTGAAATTTTTCAAAATACTAACATTACCGTCAAGATATACATTATCAAAATTCTCATGTGCGTCTTTGTTAGAAACAATCATTCATCTTTATCTATTAGCTTAATTTTGGTTCGAGTAATGAATTTTAATTAGGAAATTTTCATTTCAAAAATGAAGTTTGGTCACGAGCCGCAACATTCATAACCCCTTCCTCGATTTTATTACCGTACCATGCCCATATCACTCTGCTGCAGAAATTATTGTTCCCCGCCATAAGCTTCCATCCCCACTTGCCCAACAAAGCCACATTGAATAGATCCCAGTTCTTCACCCTTAGTCCACCCGCCTCACGGGGTCTGCAGACATGATCCTACATAACTCATGCAATCCTGGTCTCTGACTCGGATCTACCCCATAAGAAAGTCCGCATAATCCCCTTTGCAATTCTCAACACACCTTTGGGGATGCAGAAGAAAGAGTGGAAGAACAGGAGCAATGCTGGAAAGGTCTGGGTTATAGGTGTCAAAGAATTGAAAACTCCTGAGAGCTTCAGAGAGCTTCAGAGAAGAAGAAGATGATGATGATAAAACTGGATTGTTCAATTGTATTCAATCAATCATCATAATACACTGAGTTTCTTATTTATACTATGCTTAGTGTCTAACAAACTATGATTAGACTCTAACAAACTTGCCAGCTGTATGCCAGCTAAGATAACTGACTAACAAACTAGAAACTAACTAACTAATTATTACAGAACAGTCCTTGTAGTTTCTACTTTATTCCAGTTCAAGTCCTTGATCTTTTACACCCTCCCTCAAGCTGAAGAGCGAAAGATGTTGACCATGCCAAGTTTAGCAACAAACCCTTGGAAAACCCGTGGCTGAAGAGCCTTTGTGAAAATATTAGCCACCTGAAGAGCAGTAGGGATGGGCAAAAGCTTAAGCACTCCAGCTTGCAATTTCTCTCTCACAACATGACAATCAATTTCCAGATGTTTGGTTCTCTCATGAAAAACAGGATTAGCAGCGATGTGTAATGCACTTTGATTGTCACAAAATAATACTGGAGTTTTGGCACAAGTAATCTGTAAATCTCTGAGAAGATATAATAACCATTGCAACTCACATGTAGCATAAGCCAAAGCTCGATATTCTGCTTCACTAGAGGACCTGGAAACTGTTGTTTGTTTCTTTGCCTTCCAGGATATCAGAGAACCTCCTAAGTAGAAGCAATAGCCTGATGTGGACCTGCGAGAATCTAAACAACCTGCCCAGTCAGCATCTGAGTAACCCTGAATAGTGACAGGTGTGTTTCTAGGAAAGAAAAGTCCTAAACCAGGAGCAGCCTTGAGAAACTTCAATACTCTTAATGCTCCTTATAGTGAATATCCATGGGATTGCTCTTATACTGACTCAATTGTTGAGTAGCATAGGATATATCTGGTCTAGTGGTAGTAAGATATAGCAATCTTCCTACAAGTCTTCTATAAGTTGCTGCATCTTCACAGGGTGTACCTTGATCAGAAACTAATTTAGAAGCAGGATCCAGAGGAGTGGTAACAGGTTTGCTACCCAAAGTAGGTCCAGACAATATTTTCTTTGACAAAGTGAGATTCCCTGTGTGGAATGAGCTACCTCCAATCCAAGAAAATACTTTAAGACGCCTAGATCCTTGATCCCAAAAGCTTCTTGTAAAGAGTCTTTTACTAATTGAAATTCTGCTGGCCAATTTCCAAAGAGAATCACATCATCAACATAAACAAGTAATCCAGTGAAGTGACCATCTTGGAATTTGACAAACAATGAATGATCTGAATCTGTTTGATGATAACCAAGACTCCTGAGATGCATAGACAGTTTCTCATACCATTTTCTGCTGGCTTTTTTAAGCCCATATAAGGACTTCTGCAACTTGCACACCTGATCAGACTTGGATGAATTAACTCCTGCTGGAATACTCATGTACACATCTTCATCAAGAGTACCATGTAAGAAGGCATTGTCTACATCCAACTGATGCAAACTCCAGTTCTTTGCTGCAGCTAATGCCAGAACCATTCTCACTGTAGTTAACTTTGCAACTGGAGAGAAAGTATCAAAATAATCAAGGCCTTCTATCTGATTATATCCTTTGGCAACAAGTCTTGCCTTGTATCTAGCAAGGGTCCCATCAGCATTTCTTTTGATTCTAAAAACCCACTTGCTTCCTATAGGTTTTACTCCTTCTGGTAAGTCTACTAATTTCCAAGTACCATTCTTTTCTAGAGCTGCTATTTCTGCTTGCATTGCCTCTTGCCAATAAGAATACTTACTAGCTTCTGCAAAGGTTGTTGGTTCTTGATCGGCAGTAATGTTGAACACATATGCACTATGAGCTGCAGACAATTTATTATGTGAATAATGATGTGCTATGCTATGAGCTGTACTGCTTCTGCTAGGAAGAGAATCAAATTTGAAATGTTGCAAGTATGATGGCCTTTTGATAGCTCTTGTAGACTTCCTAAGAGTAGATTCATCTGTAGCTGGTTGATCATGTAAAGCTCCATCCAATTCTTTAGTAGAGTTCACCTCTTCAGAAGAAAGAACCTCTTCAGGAGAATGGTGATTACAAGAACCCAACTCTGCTGATTCAGAACCACTAAGAGAACCTTGTGTCACACAATCTGCCCCTTGTGATTCTGTCCTGATGTCTGTATCTGAGAATTTACCTTGTGACTCCACATCTAGGCATGTCCAACTGGAAGATTTGTCACTCTTGTAAGGTAAGATATGATCAATGAAGATCACATCTCTGGAAACAAAAATATCATGCGAAACCAGATCCATTAATACAAAACCTTTCATTCCTTGCTTGAACCCCAAGAAAATGCACTTTCTTGCCCTTGGTTCTAACTTAGATCTGTTGAAGGTTGCAGTGCTAGCAAAACATAAAGAACCAAAAACCTTAAGCACTTCTAAGTCAGCTTTCTGTCCAAAAAGTATCTCATGAGGAGATTTATCCCTCAATACCCTGCTAGGAATTCTATTCATAAGATAAACAGCATGAAGAACAGCATAGGACCACATCTTTTTAGGCAAATTTGACTGGAAAAGTAGTGCCCTAGCTATGTTAAGTATGTGTTGATGTTTTCTTTCTACCCTCCCATTCTGCTGAGGTGTATAAACACAACTCTTTTGATTAATGATACCCTCAGTAGAATAGAAATCAGGCAGAAAAAATTCTGGCCCATTATCACTTCTTATAACCTTTACTGACTTTCCAAATTGTGTTTTGATCAAAGCCACAAAATTCTTGACCTGCTGTTGTACTTCCCCTTTATTCTTAAGTAAAACAGTCCATACAAAACGACTATGATCATCCAAAACAGTCAAGAAATACTTGTGATGATGTACAGAAGGTATAGAAATAGGACCCCAAATATCCATATGCACAAGATCAAAGCATGCTTTAGCATTATTGAAACTAGTTGTAAACATTTTCTTCTTTTGTTTTGCCAAATGGCAAATATCACATACAAGCATTTTGCTTACATCAATAGAAGGATTAGTTTCATGCAATACATGAATCCTATCCTGAGACAAGTGGCCTAACCTAAAATGCCATAATGCACTAGGAGGTACAATCTGTCCTGTGCAATTTATTTCAGTAGGTAAAACTAGTTCAGTAGGTAAATTCTTAATAGTGAAACAAGTACTAGAAGGTTCAGTGACTTCTAGATGATATAGCTCATCCTCCTTGAGGCTACCCAAACCAATCCTCTTCTTGGTTTGCATTTCCTGAACAAAACAGGTGAATTCACCAAAAATTACTTCAAAATTGTTCCCTTTGGCTAACTTGTGAACAGACAGCAAATTATATGTAAATTCTGGCACAAATAACACTCTTGGCAACAAAATCAGATTAGTGATTTGTACTGTGCCTACATAAGCAGTCTGTATAGATATACCATTAGGGAGCTTGACAGTTATAGGTTTTGTCTTGTTAAGTGTAGCAAAACACATTTTATCAAAACAAATGTGATCGCTAGCTCCCGAATCAATGATCCAGTCCTTACTATCATATCTTTGTGAACAAGTTAAGGCTAGATGCTTACCAAGCTTAGCAGTATCTGCCTCACAAACTCTGGACTTTACCACATGATTCACAGAAACACTTCCTTGATCTGCAATTTTCTGAGATATTCCAGCTTGTTGAATCATTGTCATAATTCTTTTGTACTGATCAGGTGTGAACAAATCTTCACTGTCCTTGTGTGGAATTAAACCTTCATCTGCATCATCTGTAGAATCATAACCTCCAGAAACATTGTTAGCATGACTCACACTATTTGAACCATATTTAGGCTTGAAAGAGGTAGGATAACCATGAAGTCGATACTGTGTGTCCTGGCTTCTTGCAATGAGTACAGAATTTCCCTGTATTCTTGTAACTAGAACTAGTAGCTTTTCCTCTTCCATAAGGCTTCTTCCCTTCCACTGCATTGATTAGAACCTTTGATTCTTCATTCTCTTCAACATCAGATTGTCTTTCATGTTGTATAGCTAAGGAAACCACTTTTGCTATTGGAGGCAATGGATTTGACATCAAAATTTGTGACTTCACAACACTGAAATTTTCATTTAGACCTAGAAGAAATCTTATAGCATTATCTTGTTCTCGGAACAATTTGACTTGTTCTATGGCCTCACACCTACAAGGCACTGCACACCTGCACTGTGGAACAGGCCTATAATTCTCCAACTCTTCCCAAAGAGTTTTGATTTCAGTGTAATAATCATTCACTGAAAGAGTGTTCTGCTTCAAAGTGCTTATCTCATTTTGTAACTCAGCAATTCGAACCAAATCTCCTTGAGAGAATCTATCACGCAAATCTTTCCAAGCATCGCATGCATTTTCCACAAAAACTATGCTATTAGCAATTGAGGATGTTACCGAATTAAGAATCCAAGAGTGGATTAGACTGTTGCAGCGTTCCCACGCTTCATAGTTTGCATCGCCAGGTACTGCGACTGGAATTTCGCCATTGATGAACTTGAACTTGTTCTTCGCTACTAGGGCTCGCTTCATCGACCTCGCCCAAGCGTTGTAATTCTTGCCACTGAGAGGTGGTGTTACCATCGTTGCAGAGGGATTTTCACCGGAATGGATGTAGTATGGTGAAATCGGATTTTGCGCTGGCTCCAAGACCACATGCTGTTGTGGATTGCCATTGTTGTTGTTAGCTTGACCTTGACGGACCATGGTTGCGGAAGCTGGTGATGGCAGAGCCCTGGTTAGGGCTCTGATACCATCAAAGAATTGAAAACTCCTGAGAGCTTCAGAGAGCTTCAGAGAAGAAGAAGAAGATGATGATAAAACTGGATTGTTCAATTGTATTCAATCAATCATCATAATACACTGAGTTTCTTATTTATACTATGCTTAGTGTCTAACAAACTATGATTAGACTCTAACAAACTTGCCAGCTGTATGCCAGCTAAGATAACTGACTAACAAACTAGAAACTAACTAACTAATTATTACAGAACAGTCCTTGTAGTTTCTACTTTATTCCAGTTCAAGTCCTTGATCTTTTACAAGGTGATTGACTTTTATTTTTCCAAGTCGTTCTCCCATTGCCCCTAGGGATGTTCATTACTATATCCAGTCATTACAAAATTGTCATTAATGAAAATTTTGTTCTCCATATTTCTAAAAAAAAAACAAAACAAAAACATATTTTAATTGTTCTGTTTTTTCTATTTTAAAAACAAAAAATAGGAAACTTTTTAAAATCAATTATGAGAAAACAACTTTACCAAACAAGTTTTTTTGTATTTTAAATTTTATAATAAGATAACTGTTTTTAAAAACATAAATCAAACAGACCCATTGCCTTTTCTTCTTTTTCAAACTAACTGTTGAGTTTTGGCTCATTAGAAAGAGAAAAAATCATAAAGATTTGTTTCAGATTTGTTTCTGTTAAAATCTTTAGTTTATTAGGATTTGATTTAATGGGGATTGTAAAAGGTTTTAAGGGATTGTTATAGGATTTATTAGGATTTTATTGTAAAATAGAATCCACTATAAATAGGATAACAATGTAACTCTAAAACATAAGAGACACAAGAGGCACTAGTGCAATTGAGAGAAATTGCAATTGCTGAGTGATTGTATTCAGGTTCGAATCAATAAACGGAACTATAGCTGCTCTATAGTCGCAGTGGTAGGCAATTTGGCCGAACTGCGTGAACAAAGCTTTGTGTGTTTCTCTCTACTCTGATCTGTATTCGTGTTGCTGTTCTAACAATTGGTATCAGATGACGACTAACCCTGAAGATGCGAAGTTTGAAGTGACACGGTTCGATGGAACCGGCAATTTCGGACTATGGCAAAGGAGGGTTAAGGATCTGTTGGCTCAGCAAAGTTTACAGAAGGCGTTGCGCGATGAGAAACCGGCGGACATCGCAACTGTTGATTGGAACGAGATGAAGGAGAAGGCTGCAGGTTTGATAAGACTTTGCGTTTCTGATGACGTGATGAATCATATCCTGGATCTCACAACTCCGAAGGATGTCTGGGATAAATTGGAAAGTCTGTACATGTCCAAGACACTCATGAACAAGTTGTTTGCGAAGCAGCGTCTCTACAGCCTGAAGATGCAGGAAGGAGGCGATTTGCAGGCTCATGTCTACGCTTTCAACAACATCCTCACCGATCTGACACGGCTTGGTGTGAAGGTAGACGATGAGGATAAGGCTATTATTTTGCTGTGCTCTTTACCAGGCTCTTATGATCACTTGGTGACCACTCTCACCTACAGAAAGGACTCAATCACGTTGGATTCTATTTCTTCAACACTTTTGCAACACGCACAACGTCGCCAGAGTGTCGAAGAAGGTGGAGGAAGTTCAGGTGAAGGTCTGTTTGTGAAGGGAGGTCAAGATCGCGGAAGAGGCAAGGGTAAAGCAGTGGATTCTGGAAAGAAGAAGAGATCCAAGTCCAAGGACAAAAAAACAGCAGAATGTTATAGTTGCAAGCAAATTGGGCATTGGAAGAGGGACTGTCCAAACAGGCCAGGCAAGTCAAGCAACAGAAACAGTTCAGCAAATGTAGTTCAGTCTGATGGTTCTTGCAGTGAGGAGGATTTGCTTTGTGTTTCATCTGTAAAGTGCACTGATGCATGGGTTCTTGATTCTGGATGCTCCTATCATATGACGCCGCACCGGGAGTGGTTCAACTCATTTAAATCAGGTGATTTTGGTTATGTCTATTTAGGTGATGATAAACCTTGTATCGTCAAGGGAATGGGACAAGTTAAAATTGCTTTGGATGATGGTGGCGTGCGCACGTTGAGTTTGGTGAGTTATGTTCCAGAGGTTACGAAGAACTTGATTTCTCTAGGAACTCTTCATGAGAATGGGTATTCATTCAAGTCTGAGGAAAATAGAGACATCTTAAGGGTTAGCAAGGGTGCAATGACTGTGATGAGAGCAAAGAGGACTGCAGGCAACATTTATAAGTTGTTGGGGTCACAGTTATGGGTGAAGGTATGAAAAAACGGTAGAAAGGGGGGGTTTGAATAACGTTTTCAGTATAAAACTTCCACCTTAAAGATTTTGACAAATCTTTCGAGAACTTAAGTGCTAAAGATAAGAGATAGAAAAGCACACAAGGATTTTATCCTGGTGCACTTGATAAATCACTCAAGCTACTCCAGTCCACCCGTTAAGGTGATTTCTTCCTTCTTAGAATGAAGGCAATCCACTAATCAGGTAAGAGTTACAACTGCACTTGAAACCTACAAGTGACTAACAATTACACTGACTTAGCTCACACTAAGATTCACTCTCTTAGTCTTCTCTAGGATCCGATCAACCTTGATCTCCTAAAGGAACTAAACAAACTGTTTATCAAAGAATTGTTTACAAGAGATTTGCTTCTGAAAAGCTAATAGTAAACTCAATGAATTTCAGATGAAAGAAAACTTAGAAGATTTTTGAATATGTCTTGCGTATGTGAATGCTTCTAGCCGTTTCTTTCAGTCTTCAGCCTCTTTATATACTCCAAGGATTAGGGTTGAGCGATGCATGGGAAATGCTACCGTTGGAGGGCAGTTCTGGAAAATCCAGCTTCTGCTGTGGCTGAGAACGTTAGGTAGGTCGTCAGGAAGGTACAGTAGCTTTTGTACTTGGATAGCGACGCGACCTTTAAACCTAAGAGACTTCTGATCAGGGGAATGCTTCATATTGGAACTTGTGAAGCCGGTTGATCAGAGTCAGAGGGAAAGCACAGATCCTCTGACCATTGTATCTTCTGATTCTGAACTCAGAGGGAAGAACATGGCCTTCAGAGTTTCTTGCTTCTGGACTTCAGAGTTTCCACTATTCAGCTTCTGGATCTTCAGAGTCTTCTACACCATCAGAACATTTGAACCTTCAGTGTTTCTTGGTTATCAGAACTTCTGGATCTTCAGAGCTTCTAGTGACTGAGTCCACATCAGAGTTTGTATAACTTCAGAACTTCTGAAGCTTTTCCACTGTTCATACTGAACATGGTGAATGCGAAAGCGTTGCTTGGGTCACTCTTTATACACAGTGCTTCTGATTTGTGTGAGATTGAGTTGAGGTCAGAACCTGCAAATAGCACACTCAGACAAACACGTTAGAGTACCACAATTGTTCGTATCAAAAGGTTAACTTGTAATCATCAAAACATAGAGTTGTACTACTAGATCAAAACTTGATCTTACAATGGGTGATGTGGCATCTGTTGAAACTGATGATGATGCAACCAAACTATGGCACATGCGCTTGGGTCATCTCAGTGAACGTGGGATGATGGAACTACATAAGAGGAATCTGCTGAAGGGTGTTCGCAGTTGCACAATTGAATTGTGCAAGTATTGTGTTCTTGGGAAACAGTGTAGAGTTCGTTTCAAGACCGGGCAGCACAAGACCAAGGGAATCTTATACTATGTCCATTCTGATGTCTGGGGGCCTACAAAAGAGCCCTCCGTTGGAGGTTTCAGGTACTTTGTTACATTTACTGATGATTTTTCTCGTAAGGTCTGGGTTTATTTTCTGAAATATAAATCTGAAGTCTTTGCCAAGTTCAAATTGTGGAAGGCAGAGGTTGAGAATCAGACAGGGAGAAAAATAAAGTATTTGCGGTCTGATAATGGAACTGAATACACTGACAAGAACTTCATGCATTTCTGTGAGGAGAATGGAATTCAGAGACACTTTTTTGTGAGGAAGACACCACAGCAGAATGGTGTTGCAGAAAGGATGAACAGGACTCTGACAGAGAAGGCAAGGTGCCTTCGGTTGAATGCAGGTCTTTCAAAAGGTTTCTGGGCAGCAACAATCAATATGGCGTGCTATCTAGTCAATAGGTCACCACGAGCTTCTTTGGATGGAAAAGTTGCAGAAGAGGTGTGGACAGGTAACCCCATTGATCTCTGTAATTTGAGGATTTTTGGGTGTCCAGCATATGTGCATATTTCCAGTGAGGATCGGTCTAAACTTGACCCAAAGTCAAAACAGTGCACCTTTATTGGCTATAATAAAGGTGTGAAGGGGTACAAGTTGTGGGATCCAGTCAAGAAGAAGGTGGTTGTCAGCAGAGATGTTGTATTTGATGAGCAGTCAATGTTGAAACAGTCAGATGTGACAGTTGTGCCAGATACTGAGGTAGAAAATTCCAGTCAGGACAAGATTCAGGTGGACATTGAGGAGACACCAGTGAGTCCTAGACAGATTGTAGCCCAACAGCAGAGTGAACCAGGCTCAGATTCAGGTGGAGTACAAGACTATACACTTGTGCGTGATAGGGAGCCTCGTCGTATTACACCTCCAGTGAGATATGGGTTTGAAGACTTAGCAACATATGCCCTTCTTACCAGCTCAGGAGACCCCTCTACTTATCATGAGGCTATGGCTAGCCAGGAGAAAGATAAGTGGATGGGTGCAATTGTGGAGGAGATGGAGTCCTTGAAAAGAATGAGACATGGGATATTGTTCAGTTGCCACATGGAAAGAGAGCTATTGGTTGCAAGTGGGTGTACAAGAAAAAGCCAGCAGTAACGGAAAAATAAGGGGAAAAGTTCAAGGCTCGCCTAGTTGCAAAGGGGTATTCACAGCAGAAGGGGATTGATTATGATGAGATTTTCAGTCCGGTGGTTAGACACACTTCTATCAGGGCAGTATTAGCTTTGGTAGCCAGCAGGGATATGCACTTAGAGCAAATGGATGTGAAAACAGCTTTCCTCCATGGTAATCTAGAGGAGCAAATCTACATGGAGCAGCCAGAGGGATTCAGTGAAACTGGAGATGGCAGACTTGTTTGCAAATTGAAGAGGTCTTTGTATGGCTTGAAGCAGTCTCCAAGGCAGTGGTACAAGCGCTTTGATTCATACATGCTCCGGATTGGCTATAGAAGGTGTGACTATGATTGTTGTGTTTATGTGAGGAGCCTTGATGATGGCTCTTTTATTTTCCTGTTACTTTATGTTGATGATATGCTGATTGCTGCCAACCATTTACATGATGTAAATGAGTTGAAGACCAAGTTGGGTAAGGAATTTGACATGAAGGATCTGGATGCTGCAAAGAAGATTCTTGGGATGGAAATTCACAGGGACAGAGGCGCTAAGAAATTATGGTTGTCTCAGAAGAGCTATGTTGAAGGTGTTTTGAGCAGATTTGACATGAGCAAGGCAAATCCTGTGAGTACTCCATTGGCGAATCATTTTAAGCTTTCTTTGGAACAATGTCCGAAGACAGACTCAGAGATTAAAGGTATGTCTAAGATTCCTTATGCTAGTGCAGTTGGTTGTTTGATGTATGCTATGGTTTGCACTAGACCGGATTTGGCACAAGCAGTTAGTCAAGTGTGCAAGTTCATGTCCAAGCCAGGGAAGCAGCATTGGGAAGCAGTCAAGTGGATCCTAAGGTACTTGAAGGGTACAGCGGATCGCGGTATCATGTTCAGCAGGGAGCAAGGTATTGTTCCATCAGTTGTGGGATATGTGGACTCTGACTATGCAGGTGATCTAGATGATAGAAGGTCTACAACAGGATATGTCTTTACTCTTGCAGGGGGACCTATATGTTGGAAGTCATCAGTTCAATCCATAGTAGCTATGTCTACAACTGAGGCAGAATACATGGCAGTAGCTGAAGCTGCCAAGGAAGCATTGTGGCTTACAGGGTTAGTGAAAGAGTTGGGTGTTGAGCAAGGTGGAGTTCAGTTGCATTGTGATAGTCAGAGTGCTATCTATTTGGCGAACAATCAGGTGTATCATGCTAGAACCAAGCATATTGATGTGAGGTTCCACAAGATCAGGGAGTTGTTGGCGTCCAGACAGATATTACTTCAGAAGGTTCACACATCAGAGAATGCAGGAGACATGTTGACCAAGCCAGTCACCAGTGACAAGTTTAAGCATTGCTTGAACTTGTTGCATGTTCTCCAATGTTAAGCAGAGGAGGCTCACAATCCCAAAAATCAGAATCAGGAAACTAAAGCAGCAGATCTTCATAGGGGGAGTCCGGAATTCGCCAAGGTGGAGATTGTTGAGTTTTGGCTCATTAGAAAGAGAAAAAATCATAAAGATTTGTTTCAGATTTGTTTCTGTTAAAATCTTTAGTTTATTAGGATTTGATTTAATGGGGATTGTAAAAGGTTTTAAGGGATTGTTATAGGATTTATTAGGATTTTATTGTAAAATAGAATCCACTATAAATAGGATAACAATGTAACTCTAAAACATAAGAGACACAAGAGGCACTAGTGCAATTGAGAGAAATTGCAATTGCTGAGTGATTGTATTCAGGTTCGAATCAATAAACGGAACTATAGCTGCTCTATAGTCGCAGAGGTAGGCAATTTGGCCGAACTGCGTGAACAAAGTTTTGTGTGTTTCTCTCTACTCTGATCTGTATTCGTGTTGCTGTTCTAACACTAACCTTTTTCAAAAAATCTTCATCTCCTACAATGGAACCCAAGGTTTCATCCAAGGCTTCAAAAACCTCAAAGGCTTATGCCTCACAACAGAAGACCTTCTCTCGCAAGGTGGTTCAGGTCAAGAACTATCACTTGAATGTCTTTGAGAAAGGGGATGAATTAGGAAACCAGAATCAAGGATGAGGCTTAGAGTACCAAGAACTAGAGTTGGAGACAAAAAATGTTTGCATTGTAGAGATAAACCAAGTGAAACAAACATTACATAATTATATCTTAAACATTATGATGGAAAAAATGAAAGTTTAGATGCAATTGAAAAAAACTTACATTGACAGCATAAGCACTCCAAACCGCAAATATTGATAGAAGACTCCAAATTAATGGCCAAGAGCCTATAATCCAGGAAACCCAAAAGCTCTGTAAAGGAGAATAAATGGTAAGCCTTCTTTTACTTTGTCATTGAATTTCATCGTGAAAAGTATCATTATAAAAAAGGATGAATACATCACCAGAATTAAACTGGATGCAGTGATAATGACACCAATTGTGAAAGATAATTCTCCTGATGCCAATGGGAGATATGGCTTATTTATCTGCAATAGAAAATGTAACAAAGATCAATATTAAGATGGCTCATGTATGGGGAGTTACTCTGAAGAAAAACAAAATCTATAAAATGTTGCATGTTTTTTAAACCAAATCAAGCGCTACAATAATTGTAGTTGTATAAAGAAGAAGAACTTAGATAGACTCAATCACACAACACCTTGATACCAATAAAAATCATAACTGATAAATTATAAAACTCCTCTAAATAAAAAACTGATCAAAAGTAATAACAATCCATTTTTTCCTACTCTATTTTAGTTGTAACAACTCATAACCAATGAAAGACAAAAGTTGTAATTGATAAAGCTGTAATGGAGCTGTCTAAATTATCATGAGTGAAGTTTGAGTTAAATCCCCCTATTCCTAAGTAGACCATAGAAATTGAGATTGCAGCTTGGCTATCCACATAAACCTTCGTGCGTAGCGGCCCATAGCTACTCTTGTTGTAATCTAGATCATTATTATCCCTATATATGCTTGTAACATTGAAACTCTAATTATTATATTTAGAACGAATCAATAAACGCAACTATAGTTACTCTATAGTCGCAGACGTAGGCAATTTGGCCGAACTGGGTGACCAAAGCTTGTGTGTGTTTCTCTCTACTCTGTTATGTATTTGTGTCGTTGTTCTAATAATTAGTATCAGATGACGCTTAATCCTGGAGGTGCGAAATTCGAAGTGACTCTGTTCGATGGAACGGGAAACCTTGCTTTATGGTAGAAGAGGGTTAAGGATCTGTTGGCTCAGCTAAGTTTACAGAAGGCGTTGCGCGATGACAAATAGGCGGACATCGTCACCCTTGATTGGAATGAGATAAAGGAGAAGGTCGCAGGTTTGATAAGACGTTGTAGATCTGATGACGTGATGAATCATATCCTGGACCTCATTACTCTGAAGGATGTCTGGGATATATTGGAAAGTTTGTACATGCCCAAGACGCTCATGAACAAACTGTTCGCGAAGCAGCGTCTCTACAACCTGAAAATGCAGAAAGGAGGCGATTTGCAGGCACATGTCAATGCTTTCAACAACATCGTTCTTGATTTGACACGACTTGGTGTGAAGGTTGACGTTGAGGATCAAGCCATCATTTTGTTGTGCTCTTTACCAAACTCTTATGATCACTTGGTGACCACTCTTACATACAGGAAGGACTCAGTCAAGCTGGATTCTAATTCTTCTACACTTTTGCAACACACACAACGTCGCCAAAGTGTCGAAGAAGGTGGAGGTAGTTTAGGTGAGGGTTTGTTTGTGAAGGGAGGTCAAGATCGTGGAAGAGACAAGGGTAAAGTAGTGGGTTCTGGAAAGAAGAAGAGATTCGAGTCCAAGGACATAAAAATAGCAGAATGTTGGTTGCAAGCAAATTGGGCATTGGAGGAAGGACTGTCCAAACAGGCCAAGCAACAACAGCAGTTCAGCAAATGTAGTTTAGACTAATGGTTCTTGCAGTGAGGAGGATTTTCTTTGCGTTTCATTTTTAAAGTGAACTGATGCATGGGTACTTTACTCTAGATGCTCATATAATATGACACCGCACCGAGAGTGGTTGAACTCATTTAAATCAGGTGATTTTGGTTTCGTCTATTTAGGTGATGATAAACCTTGTATCATCATGGGAATGAGACAAGTTAAAATTGCTTTGGATGATGGTGGAGTGCGCACGTTGAGTCAGGTGCGTTATGTTCCAGAGTTGAGGAATAATTTGTTTTCTCTAGGAACTCTTCAGGAAAATGGCTATTCATTCAAGTCTGATGGAGATAGAGACATCATAAGAGTTAGCAAGGGTGCAATGACAATGATGAGCAAAGAGGACTGGAGGCGACATTTATAAGTTGTTTGGGTCACAATTATGGGTGATGTAGCATCTGTTGAAACTGATAATGATGCAACCATACTATGGCACATGCGCTTGGGTCATCTCAGTGAACGTGGGATGATGTAACTACATAAGAGGGATTTTCTGAAGGTTGTCTGGAGTAGCAGAATTGGATTGTAATCTTAGGAAACAGTGTAGAGTTCATTTCAAGACCAAGCAGCACAAGACCATGGGAATCTTGGACTATGTCCATTCTGATGTCTGAGGGCCTACAAAAGAGCCCTTCGTTGGAAGTTTCAGGTATTTTGTGAAATTCACTAATGATTTTTCTCGTAAGGTCTGGGTTTATTTTATGAAATATAAATCTAAGGTCTTTGCCAAGTTCAAATTGTGGAAGGCAGAGGTTGAGACTCAGACAAGGAGATAAATAAAGTATTTGCGGTCTGATAATGGAACTGAATACAATGACAAGAAGTTCATGTATTTTTGTGAGAAGAATGGAATTTAGAGGCACTTTTATGTGACGAAGACACCACAACAGAATGGTGTTGCAGAGAGGATGAACACGACTTCGACAGAGAAGGAAAGATGTCTTCGGTTGAATGCTGGTCTTTTAAAAGGTTTATGGGCAGCAACAATCAATATGGTATGTTATCTAGTCAACAGATCACCACGGGCTTCTTTGGATGGAAAAGTTGCAGATGAGGTGTGGATAGCTAATCCCATTAATCTCAGTAATTTAAGGATTTTTGGGTGTCCAGCATATGTGCATATTTTCAGTAAGGATCGGTCTAAAATTGACCCCAAGTCAAAACAGTGGTGTTTTTTGATAAGTTGATTTATTCGTGACTGTGGTGATGACACTTTCAAGTGCACAATTGAGCTATATGACTTTGTGATTTTATTGTTCCCTTAACGTTTTCCATATTGACTATGATATTGAATGTTTATTGACTGCGAAAACGGAGGGATTAAACGAGTATCAGTTAGATGAGGGATCTTACGATTCTCTTTAGGGGTGCATACTTGGGTGCCCATATATTCAAATGAGTGTAGACTACAGGAGTGAAGTGTACCAATAATCTTTGTCCACTTAATATGACGTGGATAAGTAAGAGGTGACTGGATTCTTTTTTACCCTATTTACATTATCGCCCCAATTGAATTTTAATTTACTAAATATGTCCAATGTTTTTTATAATTACCTCTATAAATTTAGTTTTTAACCACAGTTATTCATATTAGAATGGCTAAGGGTTCCATTATTTGCTTCCATCGCTGCACATAAAAATACGAAAATGGTTTGATGTTCTTCACACCCAGTAACATGATAGGCTGCAACAAAAATCAGAAGAAAAATGAAGTAATGCACACCCAAGCTAAAATTAAACCAGCAACCACAACAACCCAAATCCAATCCAACGAGGTCCCTAATAAAACCACCACCAGCCATATCACATGAAACCCACTTAAAGGAACAACAAACAATTAAAGCCAAAAGAACCCAATTAACGCAGCAGTCTTCAAGCACAGCAATCCAACAGCCCTACACCAGTTACAACGACAACAACCACAAAATGGGAGATGATAGGTTGTAATCCTTACAAATTAGGCCCTAAGATGCCAGTCCCTGCCTTCCACCGTGAAGCCACCACGCCGCCGGAGATGCCAGGCTGCCACCGCGACCAGGAACGCCCTGTGCGTCCTCGCTGCTCTATTCTTCTCTTTCTCCCTCACAATCTCCTTCTCTTCTCCTTCATATCAACACCTCGCCACTGCGAATCGCTTCTCCCCGGAACCAGCGCCGTCGTTCTCCCTCATCGCCAATCTCCTCTTTGCCCTCTTCTGCTTCGCTTCTCTCCCTCTGTTTCGACGTCACCACGCCGCACACGGTGCTCAGGGCCACCACCACCAAAGGCTTCGGGATCCTCCGCATCTGCCATGTTTTTTTATTCCTTTTTTCCTCCCTTTACTTCGTCTCCGTCAATCCTGTGTTGCAAAGATTTGTTTCTTTAACCCTAAACCAGTTGCCGGATGAAGAAGGGAATGAAAAGAAAGAAGATGAAAAAGTTATCTGACCTGTCCACAATTTTTTCACCTAACAAAAGGATTGAATTCAAAAAATAGAAGGTTATAGGTTTAGTTTATAATTACAATAAACTTACAGGGTTCATTCATAACTTTAAGAAGTAACAACATTATTAATTAATAAATTCAAATGTAATTTTCCTATTGATACATTTTACTCCTGTATTTAACCCAAAAAAATTTTGCTTGTACCACAGGAAATGCTCTCTTTAGGAGTTAGTGTTGTTTTCAAAATGTTAGGTGATTCTCTAAGGAAATACAAAGGGGTGAAGACGTTATCCAAATTTACCAAAGTTTCCATAAAGAACTAGTGGTAAGATTTTGACCAGCTGGGTTTGTATTTGTGGGACAAGGTAGGTTCTCGGAGCATTGCTTTTGTGCATTTCTCCTGAGTGGGAATGACAGGCAGTATATAGGGCTAATGGAGTCTTACATATATTGATTGATTTCCGCCCTCAAGCGTTTATGTATGTCTGCTGGAGCTTAGTTTACGGATGAGAGCTATGTACGACATTATTTTAGAAACACTTTTGAAAACAATTTTTTTTTACTCACATTGCATGTTTATCAAAACAAAATCGATTAGCATATTTATTTCGGAAAAGGTTACTATTGTAACTCTATAAATCAGGGTGTTACACAAAGTCTCTCAAGAAAAAACTCTGGTGCTAATTATTGTATAAAGAAGAAGAACTTCAATAGATTGAATATCACACAATTTGAATGATACTAAATTTCTTTAAATACAATAAAGAGTTTAATGGATATGCGTTGTCAGTGTAAATGAGTTTTACACTGACATCCAATATTTCTATTCACTAATTAGGTTTTATATGCGTTGTCATATTGTTATTCCAGTTCAGAATGTTTGAAATTCAGAACATGTGGTCAAGAAGATGGACATATATACGAATCAATAAGAGAACTCGATCCTTCTCTCTCGTTTTACTGTACAAAGATCATTTAAATGTGGAGCTACAATTGGAACTTGAAGCAATTGAAAGTCATTATCTGCAATGCAGTCGTGACCTTGTGAAGATAGGGAGGAAGCCAAGAAGATTTAAAAATTAAAGGAGATGGATAATAAGAAAAACGAACAGTTATAAGATGCGTGAGAATGGTTTTGTGATTGCTTATTCAGTTTGGCCTTTTTTCCACATTTTTGTATTCATTTACCCCTTAATTAGTTTCTGTTGCTTGCCTTGAATTTTTCACTTGGTGGGATTTTCTCATTTAGTTTGAGAGGTGTTTTATTTAAACCTGGCATTTAATGGGATATTGTTATATATTTTTTTTTTTGATAAGCAAAGAAATTATATTAAGAGAAGTACAAGGGGTACTTCAACCAAATACAAAAGAGAAAGAAACAGGAAAAAGCGCAAAGAACTTACAACAAAAGAAAACCATGGAAAAGTAGCACAAGAAAACCATGGGATATTGTTATATGTGATAACATCGTAGAATGAGCTAGTTCTTTAATAAAAAATAATAGTAATATTAAAAGGTAAAGTAAGGCCGGTCTTGTTTAGTAGGAAAGGGATCTGATGATGCGACTAGAGAGTTGGGAGAAATGTTTTAAAACTCGGTTCAATCTTTGACTCGGTCAGGATATTTAGTTAATGAGTCGTTAGTTGGACCAGTGTATCATTGATCGGATTGCTTGACTTAGTATGTTACAAAATTCTAAAAATAGTTTAATATATATATATAATTGTGCGAAGTTTCTACACAAGAAGTGCCTTGGCTTAGTGGTAATGTGTTCATTTGTCAACTTGTTGCTCCATTTAGTTGACCACAACAAGTGCCATGGCTTAGTGGTAATTGTTGGAAAATATGTGATAGTTTAAAAGTTTCAAGTCCCACATCAATTGCTTGGTTTAAAAATATAATTTCTTTGCTTATCAAAAAAAAAAAAAATATAACAATATCCCATTAAATGCCAGATTTAAATAAAACACCTCTCAAACAACTCTTGAACTTTCTAAGAGTTTATATATCAAACCTCTCCTATGAATGTTAAAGAGCCTAATAAGAGATGAGTCTCGCGCGCAGGGTAATTGGGCCATGTTGGCCCAACGTAGTGCAAATCCTCTGATTTACCTTGATATTAACGGATTTTATGCCTATAAAATAGAGGCCGAATTTCACTTTGTTGATAATCCTCATCTCTTCTCTTCTCTTCTTTCCCTTCATTAGTTTTTGAGCAATTACAGTATTATTTGGTTTCTCACCAATTCTGTTACCCGACCACGCCGGAGGAAGCTGTATAATCCTGGGGTGGTATTCTGGATATTACGGGATAAAACCTTCAAGGACAGCGAATTGATTTTCGCGACTCAACTTATTTTGTTGCAGGTTCTGTTTCAAGGTTGCTGTTCGACGTTAAATATCCAACAATCTTGAAGGTTTTATACCATGACGAACGCTGATAGTGACCAGAATGGAAGTCTCAACACTGGAGTTGTGCCTGTCTCTGTTCTTGGCGCGGTTCCAATTCATGTCTACTCCTAGCCGTTTCCTAACTTCTCCAAAATTGAGGTGTTTGGAGGCCAGAATTTCCGAAGTGGCAACAAAGGATCTCAACTCTGGACATGCACGGTGTTGCAGATGCCCTCACAAATCTTGAACCAGACTCTTCTGCTACTGAGAAACAGAAACAGAATTAGGCACATGCTAACAAGGTATGTCGTCATACTATTATCAGTACGTTACCTAACAAGCTATTTGATGTTTGAAGTCAATGATTCAGAAATACACGGCTGAAAAGTGTTGGAAGGCGCAACTTCATCATTGACAACCATTGCAACTCGAAAATGATCGAAGACAAAGATATGAGATCTCAAATAAATGAGTACCACATACTCATTGAAGATCTGAAAAGTGAAAACATCAACTTACCTGGTGAGTATGCTGCTGGAGCACAGGTTAACCAGCTGCCAGACTCGTGGAACGATTACAAACAACAGTTGAAGCATAGAGAAAAACAAGCAAGATCAAAGGCCTTGACTTCGCGAGCAAACATGGTACAAAATAAATTTGTCCACAACAGGTACGCAAATAAGAAACCTGGTCAATTTATCCCTAAACCTTCTAGCATCCCTTTCAAAAGGAACACAAGAGACACAAAAAAAAGGAGTTGTTTTGTTTTTGGAAAGCCGGGTCATTTTTCATATCAATGCAGACGCCGCCAGCAAAATGGTAATAGTGGTAATCCTCCTAAACCATATTCAAATCAGGTTAAAGGAGATGATGTTGCAGGAGTGGTTTCACAAGTCAATATGTGTTCACGTACAAACTTTTAGTCAGTAGACCAGTGAAAAAGACTAAGTTTATTGCTCAAGTGAGAAAAAGATGATTTTTAAACCTACAGAAGACCCCCTTTTATAGTGGGTGAGTCTCTAACCCTATCCCTCATTCCTATTACACACTCCACTGACTGAAACAGCTAGGTCACACTGATCGGGGTGGACTCATTGACTCTCTTGTTGGTCATGTTGTGATTGCGAGTCTTCTGTGCGGTGATGGTGAATCTTCCGTGCTGTGATTGTGAGTCTTCAGTGATTGAGGGAGACTTGACCATAGCGTTGACTCTGTCGTGATTCGCGGATGGGTAAGTAACCGATCTGGTCAAAGCATCATGTCTATGTTGGCTCTAGAGTATTTCCTGATGGATGGGCCTCTTGGAGTAACCTAACTGACTAGATGTCAATGTCATGTCCACGTGGCCCAAGTCTTAAGATGGCTCAGATGTGTCCCTTGGAGTGGTCTGTCAAGCCTAGTAATGGTGTCTCATCCGGTCCAAATCGCGGAGCGGTCCACAGCCCCCCAAGGCTTGTGGCTTGAAAAGACACAAAAGTCGTAGACAAATTTGTCCACACGCAAACGGATGTGTCTTGCATGGAATTTGCCTTCATAGTCGGTTGTCTCACAATTCACTCTTCCCCGTTGAAGTACTTTACAGATGTCTCACCGTTCACCCTTCCCTGGTGAAGTGTTTTACATCCGTCTCACTGTTCACCCTTCCCGTTAAAGTGTTTTACGGATGTCTCACCGTTCAGCCTTCTCTGTTGAAGCGTTTTACACTGTCTCACCATTCAATCTCCCCTAATTTATAAAAACTTAGAAAAACAATAAAAGGCTAGCTCCATGTGTGGTTAAAAATAATTGGAGCCTTGAGTCTTTTACTTATATTGACTTGGCATGATTGCGGAAGGATCCCCTACTACTGAGTTGACTCTTGAATAATTGCAGTAGGATGGGTCTCCTAAAGTAACCTGACCAGAGTCAATGGGAGGATAGAGCTCGCTTGGGTAAGGACCAAGCAGCAGGCCTCGACATCCGACTAGAGTCGGAGGAGAGATTGAGCTCACTACAGATGAAACCAAGTGGCAAGACGCCATGGCTGACCGTTGTCAGTAAAAAGACAGAGCTCGCTTGGATTGAATCCCAGCGGCAAGGTTCGACGCTTGACCGAAGTCAGCGGAGATGGAGCTCACTTGGCTTTGAACCAAGTGGCATGGCTCAACGACCGACCGGAGTCAGCGGGGATAGAGCTCACTATGTTTTGAACCAAGTGGCATGGCTCAACGACCGACCAAAGTCAGCAGAGATAGAGCTCACTTGGATTAGAACCAAGTGGCAAGGCTAGTCCTTATGCATTTGAGATTTTTCATAATATGGGCCTCATAAAAAAACTTCCCCCAATAGTGGGAGAAAAAAGAACATTCTCTACTTCATTCAACAGGAAACAAACATCAAATACAGATAAGCTGAAACAACAAAAGCTCAGGACGTTTTAAAGTCTAGAGCACTATATGTAGTAGACCTAAAAGTTGTTGGTATTCAAGAGCGGGATATAGCAAAACCTGCTTGTGTAGGTTAGCACAACTGTCGGTGTCACGACTGGAGCTCCTCCGTCTGAATTTGGCAACGAGGAGCCTTCAACGGAGTGAACGCTTAGACCTTCTGTCTTATCCAGACATTGCTTCTCACGACGTTGATGTGTCGGCCCGGACTAGTCTGGGCTCGACCCTGGGCATCTTGGCGAAGGTTCCCTCGCTCAGTGGGCGGATCCGCCCGCTTGGTGTGGGTGACAGGGTGGCGAGCTCTTTCCTCCTCGTCTCGGGATGCTTTCAGACGGTTGCTCTCCTCTTTGATGATGAACGGAGCTGCCCGTATGCGAATTTCTTCCAACGATTGTGCGTGACAGATGGACAGGTGCCCATTGAAAGGACATGCAGACAAACCATTTTCAAACGCCTCGGCACAAATTGTCGGAACTTTGTTTCTAGCCTGCATGAAAACATTAGTGAACCTAAATAGGTAGTCCTTCAATGTCTCACCTGCTTTCTTTCGGATGTTGAACAAGCTTGCAGAGGTGACATGGTTGGCTTGCTTCGCAGAAAATTGAGACAAGAAGCGTTGTGAGAAGTCGCTGAAGGTAACGATCGACTGGTCCGGAAGGCTTGCAAACCATGTCAGAGCCGCCATTTTTAGGGTTCCTGGGAACATCTTACATTTTAACGGTTCCGTTGCGCCGTTGATCAAAATTTTGGTATTGAAAACGAACAGATGTTCACGGGGATCGGTAGTCCCATCATAAGAGTCAAGGACTAAATTCCTTAAGTTTTCCGGTATTATGACTACCACGAGGGCTTCTGAGAACTGCTGGAATTCGATGACCGACTCAGCTTGAACAATCGTTGCCTTTGATCCCTAGTTAGATCTGCAACTTGTGCCTGCAACACTTCGTTCTGTAGGCAGAGCTCTTCCAATTCGACGATCTGGGCTTGCATCGTCTGGCTCTGCTGCTGCATCTGGGCCATCAGGCAATCATGGCCTCCTCCGTTTGTGGAGTTGGGGGAGTCGGGCCATTAGAGCCGGTGGCGGTGGATCTGGTGTCTACCATTATCCTTCAACGTTGGTAGTAAGACAAGTACTCCTTGAGGACTCGGGAAGAGTTTTACCGAGGCCCCACGGTGGGCGCCAATGTTCACGTACGAACTTTTAGTAAGTAGACCAGTGAAAAAGACTAAGTTTATTGCTCAAGTGAGAAAAAGATGATTTTTAAACCTACATAAGACCACCTTTTATAGTGGGTGAGTCTCTAACCCTTGCCCTCATTCCTATTACACAATCCACTGACAGAAACGGCTAGGTCACACTGATTGGGGTGGGCTCATTGACTCTCTTGTTGGCCATGTTGTGATTGCGAGTCTTCCGTGCTGTGACGGTGAGTCTTTCGTGTTGTGATTGAGTCTTCCGTGATTGAGGGAGACTTGACCGTAGCGTTGACTCTGTCGTGATTCGCGGATGGGTGAGTCACCGATTTGGTCAAAGAATCATGTTTGTGTTTGCTCTAGAGTATTTCCGGATGGATAGGCCTCTTGGAGTAACCTGACTGGCTCGATGTCAATGCCATGTCCACGCGGCCCAAGTCTTAAGACGGTTCGGATGTGTCCCTTGGAGTGGTCTGTCCAGCCTAGTTATGGTGTCTCGTCTGGTCCAAATCGCGGAGCGGTCCAATATGGTTTCCGATGTAAAGATCTGGTTGGTAGACTCTGGTGCTACCAAACACATCTATGGAGACAGGGATGCATTTTCCTCCTACTCTCCTGTAGAGGAAGGAGAAGAACTGGTATATATGGGCGACTCCCGGACCTCTCGAGTTCATTGGAAAGGGACTGTTCGTCTCAAGCTCACATCCGGAAAGACCCTTGCTTTATTGAGTGTTCTTCATGTTCCCGGGATCAGATCAAATCTGATTTCTGTTGGTCGCTTGATGAAGGCTGGTGTGAAGATTTCTCTTGAATCAGATAAAATTGTAATGACCGAAGATAATGTATTCATAGGGAAGGGATATTATGACCAAGGTCTCTTTGTACTGAATGTTTCTGAAATAATGAATGATGCACCTTCTTCTACTTACTTGATTGACTCTGTTGATGTGTGACATGCTAGACTAGGTCATGTGAATTTTTCTTATCTCCAGAAAATGCCTAACTTAGGCTTAATTGATGGCTCATATAAACCCTGTGATAAATGTGAAATTTGTGTTGAAACTAAATTGACTAAAAAATCTTGCCCTTTTGTTTTTGAACGTGAAACTGAACTTCTTGGATGTATTCATACAGATCTAGGTGATTTGAAACATACTGAAACCAGTAGAGGCGGTAAAAGATATTATATTACCTTCATAGATGATTTTCTAGATATACCAAAGTTTATCTCATTAGAAATAAAGATGAAGCCTTTGACATGTTTCTTTCTAATAAAGCTGAAGTAGAAAATCAATTGGATAGTGGACCACGTTGCGATTTGGACCGGACGAGACACCAGTACTAGGCCAGATAGACCAGTCTACGGGACACATCCGAGCCGTCTTAAGACTTGGGCCGCGTGCACATAGCATTGACAACAAGTCGGTCTGGTTACTCCAAGAGGCCCATCCATCCAAAATACTCTGGGGCCAACACAAGCATGATGCTTTGACCAGATCGGTGACTCACCCATCCGCGAATCACGGCAGAGTCAAAGCTACGGTCAGGTTCCCCTCAATCATGGAAGACTCGCAATCACATCAAGGTAGACTCACAATCAGAGTATGGAAGACTCACAATCACAACACGGAAGACTCGCAATCACAGCATGGCCGATGGGAAAGTCAAGAAGTCCACCCTGATTAGTGCGACCTTGTAATTTTAGTCAATGGACTATGTAATAGGAATGAGAGCTAGGGTTAGAGACTCACCCACTCAAGATCATCTTTTTCTTACTTGAGCAATATACTTAGTCTTTTTCACCGGTCTACTCACTGAAAGTTCATTCGTGAACATTGGCGCCTGGTAAAACATTCCGACCTCCACAAGAGTTCATCATTCGTGCTTTACCACATCCGACCTGTTGTCCGTCGCTACGGAGGGAGCTGTCTAATACGCTGACCCGTCCATTGCCACAAGTTTGAATCGAAATGCTATCCGTAAATCCAGTGGAAGGATGTGCAAATACTATGTAAGTATAACATCAAACTTCTTACCATCAAAATATTTACTTTGTTTTGTAGAAAGACTTTCGTCGACAAGTTGATTCAGATGCATCCGGAGTAAGACAGTCAACCATGGAAGCAAGACAACCGACCATCGACGGAGACAGCCGGCACAACGTTGTCCTCGCCTATCCTTTCCGTGCGCCAACTTAGAAGCACCCAAAGAAAGAGAAAACTGACCATGAGAGCAGGACGACCGAGCATACACAAGGGGAGAGAGAACCGATTGTGGTGGAGTTAGCTGACTGTTGAAGCACGTGAATTAGGAGAAAGAAGACTAACCAGGACTGGATCTCTTCGCGACTTGGACCGGGCGGACGCGGTACCTTTCCTAGGTCGGTCGGGTTGATCCAGAGACCCATCCATCCACAATCGCTCAAGAGGAATTTTGTCTTGTCCAGACGTTATTCCTTACGCTATTGGGAATCCGGAAGCAGGTAACTCGTTTACTGCCGAATTTGTTCAAATTTATTTTTCCTACTAATTCTAAGAAAAGTGCAGACAAGTAATCCACGTGGCGCGAGTTTCATAGTACCTCCAGTCATGACACCGGCAGTCGTGCTAACATACACAGTCAGGTCATGTTATACCCCTCTCTTGAAATGCCAACAACCCGAAGTTCAACTACAGCAAGTGTTCCATGCTTTAAAACGATCTAAGATTTTGTTGTTTCAGTGTGTTTTGTATTTGACGTTTGAATATTGTTGAATAAAAGTAGAGATTGCTTTTTCCTCTCCTACTAAGGGGGAGTTTTTTATGAGACCTATATTATGAAAAATCTCAAACTCAGAAGAACTAGCCTTGCCACTCGGTCCAAAACCATGTGAGCTCTATATCTCCGTTGACTTCGGTCAAACGTTGAGCTTGCCACTTGGTTCAAAACCATGTGAGCTCCATATCTCCGTTGACTTCGGTCAAACGTCGAGCTTGCCACTTGGTTCAAAACCAAGTGAGCTCCATCTCCGCTGACTCCGGTCGGTCGTTGAGCCATGTCACTTGATTCAAAACCAAGTGAGCTCTATCTCCGCTGACTCCGGTCGGTCGTTTAGCCTTGCCACTTGGTTCAAAACCAAGTGAGCTCCATCTCCGCTGACTCCGGTCAGGCGTCGAACCTTGTCGCTGGGATTCAATCCAAGCGAGCTCTATCTTTCTGCTGACACCGGTCAGCCATGGCGTCTTGCCACTTGGTTTCATCCCAAGTGAGCTCAATCTCTCCTCCGACTCTGGTCGGATGTCAAGGCCTGTCGCTTGGTCCCTACCCAAGCGAGCTCTATCCTCCCATTGACTCCGGTCAGTTTACTTAAGGACACCCATCCTACTGCAATTATTCAAGAGTCAACTCAATAGTAGGGGATCCTTCCGCAATCACGCCAAGTCAATATAAGTAAAAGACTCAAGGCTCTAATTATTTTTAACCACACATGGAGCTAGCCTTTTATTGTTTTTCTAAGTGTTGATAAATCAGAGAAGATTGAATGGTGAGACAGTCGTAAAACACTTCAACATGGAAGGGTTAACGGTGAGACAGTCGTACATCACTTCAACAGGGAAGAGTGAATTGTGAGACAACTGACTATAAAGGAAAATTCCATGCAAGGGACATCCGTTTGAGTGTGGAAAAATTTGTCTAGGGCTTTGTGTCTTTTCAAACCACAAGCCTTGGGAGGTTGTGGACCGCTCCGCAATTTGGACCGGACGAGACACCATTTCTAGGCCAAACAAACCAGTCTAGGGGACACATCAGAGCCGTCTCAAGACTTGGGCCGCGTGGACATATAATTGACACCGAGCCGGTCTGGTTACTCCAAGAGGCCCATCCATCCAAAATACTCTAGTGCCAACACAGGCATGATGCTTTGACCAGATCGGTGACTCACGCATCCGCGAATCACGGTAGAGTCAAAGCTACGGTCAGGTCCCCCTCAATCACGGAAGACTCGCAATCACATCACGAAAGACTCGCAATCACCGTACGGAAGACTCACAATCACAACACGGAAGATTCGCAATCACAACATGACCGATGGGAAAGTAAAGAAGCCCACCCTGATTAGTGCGACCTAGCCATTTTAGTCAATGGACTATGTAATAGGAATGAGAGCTAGGGTTAGAGACTCACCCACAATAAAAAGTGGTCTTCTGTATGTATCAAGATCATCTTTTTCTCACTTGAGCAATATACCTAGTCTTTTTCACCGGTCTACTGACTAAAAGTTCATTCATGAACAGATAGAAAGATTAAGAGAGTTAGATCTGATAGAGGAGGTGAGTATACAATCTTTAATGATTTTTGCAAAAAGGAAGGTATCATACATGAAGTAACTCCCCCTTATTCTCCTGAATCAAATGGTGTTGCTGAACGGAAAAATATGACTTTGAAAAATATGATGAATTATTTGGTTGTTAGCTCTTCTGCACCTGATAATTTGTGGGGTGAAGCTTTGTTGAGTGCATGCTTTCTTCTGAATAGGATTCCCCATAAGAAAACTGGTAAGACAGCCTATGAACTTTGGAAAGGCTATAAACCCAATCTGAAATATTTGAAAGTTTGGGGGTGTCTTGCTAAGGTCATGTTTCCGGATCCTAAGAAAAGAAAAATCGGTTCTAAAACTTCGGATTACATGTTTATTGGTTATGCTGAACATAGTGCTGCATATAGATTTCTTGTTTTAAAGAGTGATGTACATGATTTTGATACAATTTTGGAAACCAAGAATGCTGAATTTTTTGAACATGAGTTTCCTTTGAAATCTAAATATGGCTCTTATTCTCATTCTGAATTGATTAATATTGATGATTCTATTCATGTACCTTTTCAAAATTCTTACAATTACTCTGCAGATAATAAGCATGAACATGAAGAGGAAGATTTTAGAAGGAGTTAGAGACAAAGGAAACCAACCTCATTTGGAAATGATTTTTATGTTTATTTAACTCATAATGATTCTTTAACTTATTTTGATGCCATTTCATCTTCTGATTCACGTTTTTGGAAAGAAGCTATTAAAACTGAACTTGATTCTATCATGAAAAATAATATTTGGGCTTTAGTTGATTTGCCTACGGGAGCAAAACCAATTGGATGCAAATGGATCTTTAAAAGAAAATATCATCCTGATGGCCCTATTGATAAATATAAAGCTAGATTGGTTGCAAAAGGTTTTACACAAAAATAAAATATTGATTATTTTGATACATTTGCTCCTGTTGCAAGAATTTCTTCTATCCGTGTTTTAATTGCTTTAGCTTCTGTCTACAAACTTGTGATTCATCAAATGGACGTGAAGACAACATTTTTGAATGGTGATCTCGAAGAAGAAATTTTTATGACCCATCCTGAAGGATGTGAAGTTAAGGGTCAAGAAAATAAGGTTTTCAAGCTCCTTAAATCCTTGAATGTATTAAAGCAGACTCCTAAACAATGACATGAGAAATTTGACCAGACTTTACTTGGTGATGGTTTTTACTCATTTGATGTTGATAAATGTGTTTATGCTAAAACTGTGGATGGTGAATGTGTCATTATTTCTCTATATGTAAACGATATCCTTATTTTTGGTACTTGCATTGATATTGTAATTAAGACAAAAAAATTCCTCTCATCGAAATTTGAGAAGAAGGAAATGGGAGAAGCAAGTGTTATATTGGGCGTTAAAATCATAAGGAAGGGAGATAGTATCACACTATCCCAAGAACACTATCTGGAAAAACTTCTTAGGAAGTTTGGTTATTATGATGTTAAACCTGTGAGCACCCCTTATGATTCCAACACTCAACTGAAGAAAAATAAAGGAGGCCTTGTTTCTCAATCTGAATATGCTCAAATTATTGGGAGCTTACTACATATGATTAACTTTTCTTGACCAAATATAGCGTACGTTGGTAGCAGATTGAGCAGGTATACTCATAGCCCCAATAAGGATCACTGGGAAGCACTTGTTAGAGTAATGAAATACTTGAGAGGTACCATGGACTATGATATCAAATATAGTGGATTTCCCGCTATACTTGAATGATACAATGATGCTAATTGCATCTCGAATTCAGACGAGACGAAATCCACTAGTGGTTATATATTTACACATGGTGGTGGTGCGGTTGCTGGAAATCAGCTAAGCAATCTATTATTGCTAGATCCACTATGGAATCAGAGTTTGTAGCCCTGGAATCAGCTGGTAGTGAAGTTGAGTGGTTGGAAATTTTATTAGTTAATATTCCTTTGGGAATGAAACTCACACCATCAGTGTCGATGCACTGTGATAACCAACCTGCAATTGTTATTGCTAAGAACAAAACATATAGATGTAAGAATCGACATGTTCGTTTGAAACACAATGTGGTAAAGCAGTTGTTGAAAGATGGAGTTATCTCCATAGATTATATAAAATCATAGGTAAATTTGGCCAATCCTCTGACTAAACTCTTGGGTAGAAAATTAATCATTGATACATCGAGGGGAATGAGACTTGAGCTAATTGGAATCAGTGAATAATGGTAACCCAACCTTTGTGATTGGAGTTCCCATGAAGAAGGTTCATATGTGAAGAACAAGTAATTCATATTGATCTGGCAGCACTAAATATCTTATTGTATAGTCCATTCATAGGGTGTAAGTGTTGTGCTGCATTCAGAGAGGATAAGCTCTTAAGCTTTTAATGATTTCCATAGCCCTTATGGGTGCTATATGAAGTGCGGCATACACTTGATGGAATCACCTATATGAGTGTCAAGTGGAGCCGCTTGCATGAGACTTGGCTAATCTCTAGAGCACTCAAAGAATACCAGGCACGCGCATGATCGTTTAGCGAACCACAACGATAACAGTGAAAAAATGTGGGGGTCTGATGATTAGTAAGACCTCTAACACACACTAAAGCGTCTTGGTTCATTGAGATTGCTCCACCAATTCACTTGTGTGTTAAGTCTTATTGGGCTAGGTCTAGTTCATAGGTCAAAAGGCACAAGATTCGAAAAGTTGCACTCTCGTTGATTGCTCATGAAACCTCTCCTTAACCCTACCTTGAAACTTTTGAAATATGTGGGGGATTGTTGGAAAATATGTGATATTTCAAAAGTTCAAAGTTCCACTTTGCTTGTGCCTTGAACTTTCTAAGAGTTTATATACCAAACATCTCCTAAGAATGTTAAAGAGCCTAATAAGAGATGGGCCTTGCGCGTATGAGAATTGGGCCGCGTTGGCCCAACGTAGTGCAAATCTTTCGATTTGCCCCCCTGCGTACATGGGTCGGGCTTCCTTTTTGCTGAAACTTTCTTTTATTTCTGGACCTTATCTGGAAATCCCTTATTTTCACATGTGCACCGTCCATTCCCTTCAAATACCCATGTGCACCGTCCACTCCGTTAAAACCTTGAAATTTTCGTTTTTGGTTTACTGTGCTTGTGCCTTGAAAATACAGTACCTCAATTTTCTTCACCCAAAATTAATGTGCAGTTTACCTTGATACTAACGGATTTTATGCCTATAAATAGAGGATTTCACTTTGTTGATAATCCTCATCTCTTCTCTTCTCTTCTTTCCCTTCCTTAGTTTCTGAGCAATTACATTATTTGGTTTCTCAACAGTTCTGTTACCCAACCACGCCGGAGGAAGCTGTTTAATCCAGGGGAGGTATTCTGGATATTCCAGAATAAAATTTCAAGGATATCGAATTAATTTTCGCGACTCAGCTTATTTTGTTGCAGGTTTTGTTCGTGGTTTTGTTGCTATTTCAAGGTTGTTGTTCGGCATCAAATATCCATCAGTAATGTGTTCATTTTTCAACCCGTTGCTCCATTTAGTTGACGAGTTTGGATCGGAGTAGGATGAGATGTCAATAGTCACGGAACAAAAAGAAGGGAATAGAGCCGTAACAATTTTTTTTTTGTTTTTACAGTAAAAGAAGTAAAAATAAATTAGCTAGGGTGACCATGGCTTAGTGGGTCACCCCTTTCCCTCCACCCCTAATTTTATAGAAGAGGAAAGCAGTTAGCTACAGAATATGTAAGGAACTTAACACCTACATTATTAATTGATACATAAGCAACAAACTACACTTGGGCCCCGTTTCAAAGAATTTATTCGAGCTTATCTAATAGCATAAGCTTTTATGTCAGTGTTTGAGAGAGCTTATGTAAACAGCTTATGACCTACCATAAGCCGTTTTGAGCTTATTTTCATAAGCTACTCAGGATAGCTTATGAAAAAGAGTTTATGCTTATATATAGCTTATTTTCGATTTATTTCAATAAAAATTATTAAATAGCCTATGAATAAGCGCCTTATGACCATAAGCGCTTAATTAAACTGTGTTTCCAAACGGGGCCTAAGTAGCTAACTTCTAATTGATCACTAACTGAAATATAAATGTTAATACTGGGCTAATTAAACAAAAGCACAAAGATTCAAAATAGTAATGTATTATTGATAACTTAAAAAAAAAAGTATTATTGATACATATTATATATTCTAATTAATAATAAGTTCCATACCTTGTCTATTTCAACATCAAACAATTGATTCACGCCATTAGCTTAAATATCCATGAACACGTAAGCCACGTTTGCCTGAAAAGGAAACTCAACAAATATTAATGAAATTGAGGCTAGGGAAGGTTGCAATTTGCTATTTAAAGAGGAATAACGTATTTAGATTCTCACCTTCAATAGACTTATAAAAAATAATGGAGATAGATCTGATAATTTCTCGACTGCAGTGAGACATGCAGAAACTGTGCACATTGTCTAGCAAGCATAGATAAAGTCAGCTCTTTATGACATGCAAAATACTACTATAATCCAAAAAGTGATTCTTATATATATAAAACCCGTGCGTTGCACGAGTTTATTTACAATATTTTTTTAACATTACTTAAATGTTATTACAGAATAAATAAAAAAAAATTATTTTTAATGATAAAAAATAATTGTGTTAAGACATTTTAAAAAATTGTATCAGACCAAAAAAAAATATTTTTAGCAAACATTTTTTGGGACATAATTTCCCAAACAGGTTTACACATTTTTTTTTTTTTTTGCAACAAAAGATGATTATAATATAGAAAGAAGAAAGACCGGAAACAACTCTTCCAGCTGTGGTACAGAGAAAAGAAAATGACAAAACCAAAATAAAGACAAAGAAAAAGAAAACTAAGCTAGGTTTACACATGTTAAAATTGAGAAAAATAAAGTAATATCATCTTTTTCAACTATAATAAGATATAAAATAAATATATTAAGTATTATGTACTAAATTTATTTTTGTTCAACTCTGGTCATAACTTATCTATTAACCTTGCTCAAAATCGTTTTGACTAATATATAATAAGATTATAAAATTATATTGAGATTTTTTCGTCAAATAAAACTCACATACATTATAGTTAATAGTAAATGCCTTATAGTGTCATTTTTAAATTTATTTTTTTATCTAAATTATTTATGGCTAACATTATTCTGTCATTAATCAACTTTAATTTTATTTATTTTTTTCTAATGCAAAATTCAAGTCAATATATATGTTTATGCATATTATTATTCAATTTAGGTAGTTGATTTACTTTTGACAATACAATTTCTTTCAGTTTTTTATTTTATTATTTAATATATTAATTACAAAGAAATTTGTTATTGCTCCTTTATTTGAATGCAAAGGTAGGAAGATTTACTTCTTAATATATTTAATTAAATTTTTTATAATAATTAAATTAAAACATAAATGACAATGACTAATATATATTTTTAAAATATTTTTGTATCTAATTAAATATTTTATTAAATAATTATATTAACACGTATTAACTTTCCTACCTCAAATAAAAAAGTAGTTTTTGTTTCATTTTTTTCGCTCCTTTTTAGAGAACTAAAGTGTTATGTTTTAGGAGTCTTTTGTCATGTTCTATTCTACCTTATACAACAAACATGAATATTAGTTCGTAGTTGAATAAATAATTGATCTAAAAATTTTGTTGATAAGTTTTTAGTTTAGTTTAATGTATATAATACAAATATTTTTGTTTTGTTTTTTGGTCTATTTATAACAAAATTTCAATTGAGTTATACATTTTAGTAGGTAGTTGAATAGCTAATGACTTAGACAAATTTATTCATTTTTAATATTTTAATTTAATTTATTTAGTAAAAAGGAAAATGTTAATACAAAGGTTTAAACTAACTTTTACATTTTAGTAGGTAGTGTAAAAAATAGTAATAAGTTTTACTTGCTATTTTTTAAAAATTCCTCAACTTATAATGAATAATTATTATAAAATTAATTTTAATATACAACAAATTAGAAAGTTTTACAATTAAAAAGAAGTATAAAAAGTACTATTAACTATCTAATATTATTTTTTAGGAAGCAGAAATAAACAGATTTAGGAAGTAGAAATAAACCTAATATTTTAATTAGTAAAGTTAGTCAATTTCAGTTATTATTATTACTTAAAATTTCCCTCATGTAGTAATTAATAATTAAAACTTAAATATTATTAATATTTAATTTAAAATATGAGGAATTGAAAAGTTGAACAATCACTAATTAATAATTAATAATAAGTGCATGTATATTGAAAGTTGAATATAAATTTGTTTAACTTTCATTCTTTAATGCATTTAATTCTTATAGCTCAAGTGAGCTTTACATATATATATAGATAGATATATCTTTAACCCGTGCAAGTGAGCTTTACATTATTTCTCTTATCCTATTTGGTGGAGACACTGGAAGAGAGCTAGACTGATTTTTTAATAGAACAGTTTTAACTTTTTTTTTAATGGCTTTCAAGTAATTTGTGAATTCATAGTTTTGTGGTCAATTGATAAATAATTAGGATTTTTATTTTGTTGTTAAGCTTTAATTGATTTTATGTTGAGCTTTGATTTAATTTGCAACTGAACTTGATTTTTTTTACCTTACTTTTCAAGATACTAGAGTATTTTTAATCTTCTCTAATGACATTGGTGTGTTACTTTTTTTTGTTCATCAGAATGTCTCTTTGTATCATTTTATTTAATTTTAATGTTTTTCGGCACTCTTAAGTACTCTATTTGATAAGGATAATGATGGTGGTTATATATGGTCGGGTGGTGTTAAAATTTTAGAATAGAACCTCCAATTTGCACTTTCCTGCTCACTCTTATTTGTTAACTACTTTATGTCTTACTTGAAATTGATTGCTTATAGTTATAAGGAATGTGTTATATACAGTGGGTTGGTGTTAAATATTGAGAATAAGAAATAATACCCGTGCGTTGCACGGGTTGATTTACAATATGCTTAAAATTATATATAGTTTTTATAGTTTTAATAAATATATAAATATTAAAATATTTTTAATTATAAAATAGAATAAATTAAATAATAATGGAGGTGAGACATTTCATTGAAATAGAATTAGGGTTCGCTAGAACTAAATAATTAATATTACTCAAATTTAATAATTGATATTTTTTTAAAGAAAACTTTATTGAAACGCAATAAAAATGGGAACAACCTTCTCATTTAGGTAATTACATTGGATCACAATATACTCATATTTGTTGTTTCCTACTACACCCTTGGTTTGCCAAAAAGTTTGCCACAATGTTTCTCCTTCGCAAGACACGCACCACACTAACACACTGAATTATAGACATTAAATGATCTATATGATTAAACACATGTTCCCATTTCATGACCTCCTATCTCCCCTAGATACTTACTCAACCACTAAGGAGGAATCACTCTAAACCACCACATTTGAAAATTTAATATGCTGGCAAAATAATAAAGCATGTAACACTACTTGAACCTCTGTCTCTAAAGCACCCAGCATCTCAGTTCCTTTTGCAAAGTAACCTAACACCTTCCCTCCATGATCGCTCAAAACTCTGCCAATATCACTCACCCCAAGGTTCCCTTTCAACGCCCCATCCATATTAAACTTCAAAACGGTGGCTAGCGTTGGCTCTCAATACACTATTTGTGGCATCTTTTGTGTTAATGACATATTTATTTTTAATACGTTACAATAAAGTGATTTTAACTTTTAAAATTATAATAAGAAATGATTTTATTGGTGTAAAGAATTATTTATTAAATTTAAATTTATTCAACTTTTGTCATAGTTATTTTATTTTAATATTCTTTCTCAAGTCATTTCTACTAATATATAATAGATAAAAAATTATATTTAAAGAATGTTTTCATCCAACACATATTATATTTAATAAATACCTATAGAGCGATACTTTTAATTTAAAGACTATTTTGTCTTAATTATTTTTTAATAAATATTATATTAATTAATATAAAATCTCAATCTTGTTTATATATAAAAATATTACTTAATTTTATTTTAATTTTCTCTGCTCCAACTTATGGTTGATAATTAATATTCTAATTTTTTTCAATTGATATTGAATAAATTATTTCTTGTATAAGTAACTAAAAATTTATAATTAATAGTTAATACAGTTAATACAAACAGGATTTTTTATTATTTAATGTATATAATACTTTATTATTTAATATATAGTACTTCCAAATGATTTAATGTAGTTTTTTTATTGATGATTTTTTTCCTGAAATAAATAAATAAACTCTTATATTTAATGTAGTTTTTTGTTGTATGAGTAAAGTAAAAAATAAATTCAAAATTTAGTTTATAGTTTTATTATTTAATGTAGGTAGCTAAATTGTCTCTAGTTAATTTCTTTCAGTTTTCCATCTTTATATTTAATTTATTTAATAAATTTTTTTTTGTTAATACATAATTTAAAACAAAGGTTATGTTAGTAGTTTCGGCAAATTAAAAACCCAAAGAGTACCTTACGTTTGGATGCAAGATATGAAGATAAATGAAAAAAGGTATACATGTAGCACCCAAATATCTCATAATTCATCAAGGTTTTGTGCATTTTTCAAAAGTTATATAAATATTGGCATGTGTAAAGTCAAAAAAATAAAAAGATTGGCATGTTTCAAAAGTTACATTATATTGAAAATAATAGAAATTTAATTTGTTCAACTTCATTATTTAATGCATTTAATATTTTATAGCTCAAGTGAGCTTTACATATATATATAGATATTAAATTAAATATTAACTATAACAATTGAGCATTATTTTCAAGGAAATTCATAGAATAACTTACTCGGATAGCAATCAGGTGCGGATAGCAAAACTTGTACATAACAGCCAAGAATTTTTTCACAGGATGCAAATTGATTTTGGGATCATCAGAAGCATGAGGATCAGATTCAGATTTAAAAGATGACCCGGAGGTTGCTTTGACTATATATTTTCTATTGTCTTCTTGGTATGCAGACCCTCCTTCAATAATATTGTTCAAACATGGCCGTCGTAACCTCAAAAGATTGTATTCATCATTTAGAGTTTTCCTCTTATGTTGTAAAGCTTTTGGTACATAAGAACCTAGAATGTGAGTGTCAATTGTTGGATTAGCGACCAAGCAGAATCAAAAATATATAGCAAAAGATAAATAATATATAGAAAAAGTTAAAGGAAAATAGATCGAGATGCGTGAGACATACTTGCATAGTTAATATTATTCTTAGCGCGAGGTTTATCCGCCAGAAATTTCCACCTTGAAATACCAAATTAAAAGTATATTACACGGAAAATATATAGACGAAATTTGAAATTGAAGAAGAAATTAAAGTACTGATGGGGTGAAATTAATACCAGTGTTGATTGAAGATGCTTTAGCAAAAGAACCAACGAGATCTGACTCCATCTACACAGAACCCACCAACAGCAACAGCGTCATGCAGTGCAAGGATATACAGTCTGGTGCTGTGTTGCACGGGTACGGGTACGGTACCCGGTACGGGTACGGTACCCGGTACGGGTACGGTATTGGGTACGCGGTACGCGATTTTTGAAAAAATAGGGGTACGGGTACGTTAGATATATGTATATTTTTTTAAATATAATATATAATGAAATATACATATTATTTAAATATAAATAAATTATGCAAAAAAGAATAGATAAATATTTAACACGGCTTACAGCCATTGCCAAATTATTGCCAAAATGCATACAAAATATAGAAAACGGTGAGCAAGGATTTCAAAACACATCTAATGAGAACAGAGCAGAGTTATCAACCCATGGAGAGCAGGGAAAAAGTATAAATAAGAACATAAAAATGATGTGGAGGAGCGGCGGTTTATCTCGGGGTCTCTGCGGTGAGACCTAGAGGAGCGGTGGCCAGCGGTGAGAGCACGGAGGAGGGGAGCACGGCGTGGGTGGGTATTGGGTTTCCTACTTTCCTTCTTCTCTGTTTCTTCTGTAAAGGAACCCTACCCCCCTCTGTTTTCACGCGTTTATTCATTGCTCTTTTTTTTTTTTTTTAATGGCCAAAATGATGTCGTTTTGGCCGGAACTTTTTTTTTTTTTTTGTAACGGGTACGTGAGGGTACGTACTGTATGCGTACCCGACGCGTATTCGTACCGGGTACGTACCCGGTACGGGTACGCGGCCCAAATCCACGTACCCATGCATCAGAGGTCTGGTGTGCAGTGATCTTATTAAAGGCTGATAATTTAATTTATAGACTAAATTTTGCTTCAAGTCTTTTATTTAATATTTTTGAAAGTTTGCTTCAAGACAGTTCAAGTCATAACAATTATATTAGACTATTAGTTTAAAATATGCTAATCCGCCATTTATATAGCTAGCGTACGTTGACTGCTAATTTGTTTCCATTGCATATTGGTCTTGATGTTCCATGATTACTACTTGTTGGAGGGACCTGCATAGTTATCAGATTTGCTGCGAGGAAGGATCTTGGCTTGCTTTACATTTTATTTGTGAAGGAATTTGATGCAAAGATGGCTGATGCAATGGAAAAGGATTAAGGTTGCTGCTGTCACTTGGCCGTTGCAATAGTTTGGTGGCTTATATGGGGGTAGTGGGAATTTTATTACTTTAATTTTGTACTTGTAAGTATAGTACTCCGTGGAGAATACCTCTTGATTATAGTAATTATGTACTATTTTTCCTTAACCAGGTTTTTTCAATGGAGTTTTTCCTGGTAAGGTTTTAATGAGACATGATTTCTATAGTCTTTTCTCCTATGAGGTGGTGGGTGGTGGGTTTTTCTCAGGGGGAGCTTAGCTCAGAATCAAGCTCAAGACTTGGATTCAGAAAGAGCTAAATAAACTATACATATCAGGATAAGTTTAACTCTAATGTCTTAAACTCATGAGTGTATTCAGTTTATTGTTTAAGAATTGTTTATCAAAATACATGGTTTTGTCATCATCAAAAAGGGGGAGGGAGATTGTAAGACCAAGATTTGGTCAGGTAATACAACTCTATGTTTTGATGATAACAAGTTTATATTTGTGTATGAACAATTATGGTACTCTAACGTTTGTCTTTTTAAGTGTTTGACAAAAAGGTTCTGATTCTGACTTAAAGTCATATCCATCAGAAGTTCAAGACCCAAGAGTAACCAATGTTACGCTTCTGCAATCACTACGTTCTTTTGAACGGTAGTTAATGCTTCAGATGTTCTGAAGATTAAAGCTAAGATATGGGCTCTGAAGATTCAAGTGTTGGAGTTCTAAAGACCAGAAGTTCTGAGGGAACGGTCCAGAAGCTGAAGACTTGAGGATTCTGAAGTCCAAGAGTAAGCTGGCTCTGAAGACCTAAAGTGCTTCTAATTCTGAAGACCATATGTTCAGAGTGAACAGCCCAGAGGCAGAAGTTATGACGGTCAGAGGATCCTAGCTTCCTTCCGATTCTGATCAATTCCTTCACAAGTTTCAACATGAAGTGTCGCCTAGATCAGAAGTTAACTAGGCTAAGGCAATGTCATTGTCAATAGTACAAAAGCAGTGTACTATTCTGACCGCTTTACCTACGAGGTTCAGCCACAGCAGGTTCTGGAATTTTTCAGAATTTCCCTCCAACGGCTTTCAACGAATACAACACCTCACGTTGGAGTATAAAAAGGCTGAAGAGAGAAGAAATTGGCTAAGAAACTATGGTGTAATATGAGTGAAAACCTACAAGCAAATACCTTAGCAATATTTCTTCATTGTTCTTATTGTGTTTACTCCTGCTTGTTTAGAAGAGGACTGGGCGAGACCCAGGGTCCCTCGCCCAGGGGCATCGGCCTTAGGCAGGGAGCGCGCCAGGGGTTTGGGCCTCTCTCCCCAAGGCTCAACTGGCCCATTAAGGTACAATAGAGGCGCCAAGCCCAACTCCACACATATAAATAGGGGACGGTTACCAATTGTAAGGGACTCTTGGCTCATTTGAGAAATATTCAGATTGAAATTCAGTTATTCTCTCTCTCTAGCGGTTAGAACTTCTCTCTCTAACACATTCGTATCACTCTCCTCACACTTTGGGTACTCTACCCCCATTCAATGTTCTCATGATAGAACATTTGGCGCTGTCTGTGGGGATCGGTAGATTTCGATTCCCGGACTACGTGGATCGTGATTCAGTGGAAAGAAGCTCAATTTTCTGTGCGATTTTCTTCAGTTTTCAGGAATTTTTGTTTGCATTCTTTGGCTCACTAGCGAAGCATATGGAAACGCGTCGTAGATGACGTGATGAGGATCAAGAGCGGCGACGTGTTTTGCCACCGCGTCACGTGAGAGGTAGGACGCGACGCGAGCAAGTTCACCGTGAGGAGACGGATCGATTAACTCCTCCGCCACCACCTCTGCCTCCTCTTTCTCCGACGCCTCTGTTTCCTTCTCCACTTTCCTCGCCAGAGCAGCAGAGAACACCGGTGCGTTCACCTCCGGTTTCGGGAGAGGAGACTCAAGCACCACATGCACCGATCTCCAGTCAAGATTGGAGACGCTTGATTCGTAGTGTTGATGACATCCGCCAGCGAAACGATTATTTACAAGAGCAACTGGAGTACTGTCGTTTCGAACAACAGGACGAGGGGGAGCGCGAGGCCGAGGCCGTGGCTGAGTTCGAGCCGTTCTCGACGGCAGTAAGGGAAGTCGTAATTCCAGATAATATGAAGAATATTGTCCTTGAGACGTACAACGGGAAGGTTGATCTCTAGGAACACCTGCTATACTTTAACATGAAGATGGTGATCAGTGCCGCTTCCGATGCTGTAAAGTGCAGGATGTTTCCGGCTACGTTTAAAGGCCCTGCCATGGCATGGTTCACAACACTGCCCCGAGGATCAATCACGAATTTCCGTGACTTCTCATCTAAGTTCCTAGTCCAGTTCTCAGCAAGCAAGACCAAACAAGTGACAATCGAGGATTTATACAATGTGCGCTGTAACACCCCGATTTCGGTGGCGTCACTTTAGTAACCAAAAAGAAAGTTTAAGCGGAAAACGTGAATATTTTTTTTTCGTCGATAATATAAACAAGATTGAAATAAGTAAAACGCAAATGCGAAAGATAACAGAACTAATATACAATATAAATACAGCCCCCGCTGTAAGTAGCAAACCACGTCACGAGTAAACCTCCAGTGACGGGAAGTAAGGAAAGTAACGCCCGTAGGCAAAATGTACAAACCAAAAGTAAAGGTTAAGTGTCCGCAACACAAACCTCAAAAACGAGAATAAGTTAGCCCAATCGGCCTGAAAGAAGACCTCCTAAGTCCAACCAACTCTCTGTGATTCCCGTAAAGAAACCACACAAAAAGCTATAGGTGGGAAACTACCCTGTCCCCAAAGAAACAAATGATGTTCAGAATAGAAAAAGTCTTCATTGGGTGTACGCGTGTGGAATCTTCATTTGAAGCTCCAAATAGAAAAAGTCTTCATTGCCGGTTGATTCTAGGGTTTTGAACTATCAGGGTTTTAGTTTCGGCAAACTTCCGAGGATTGGAATCGGACGTTCGTAGATTCTAAGGTTTCGCCTCGAAACGATTGTCGTATAAGGAATAAGAGAAGTTCTAACATTTCTCTGAAGATTTTAGGAATTAATTTCCATCGTGACTTTAAGTGAAAAATAGCTATTTACTAGGGTTTCTGCCCTAGGTTTAAGCGTAAATCGATCGTGCTATACCTTTTATCGATGTTGATACAATCCTTAGACTTTTCCTGAACTTTCTCCTTCATAAATTTATTTCATTTAGTAAACTCTTGTTCAGGTTTCCTTTCACGATACATCAACCCTAATCGTGAATAAGAAGTTTATTCACTTGGCATAAGCTTAAAAACTTGGGTCTTACATTACTACCCTCCAAAAAGAAAGTTTCGACCTCGAAACTTAAGGGTCAGTAAAAAGTTCTGGATACTGTTCTTGGATCTTCTCCTTCAGCTCCCATGTCGCATCACCGGTGTCTTTATTCCAAATGACTTTCACTAACTCGATCTCTTTTCGTCTCAACTGTTTTATCCTGGTGTCACCAATGCTAATTGGCGGTGTCTCAAAAGACAGATCATCCTTCAACTCAATGTCATCCAGCTCGATAACATGTGTCGGATCCGCAATATATTTCCTCAGTTGTGACACATGGAATACGTCATGAATGTTCGATAGAAATGGAGGTAGTGCAATCTGATAAGCAACTGGTCCAATTCGACGAATGATCTGATAAGGTCCAATGAACTTCGGCGTAAGCTTCTTTGACTTGATTGCTCGACCAACTCCCGTAGTCTGAGTAACTCGCAGAAACACATGGTCTCCTTCTTCGAATTCCAGAGTTCTGCGCCTTTGATCTGCATAGCTCTTCTGTCTACTCTGAGAAGTCTTCATCTTCTCTCTGATCTGCTTGATCTTCTCGGTTGTCTGTTGCAGAAGTTCTGGTCATACTAACAGATTTTCTCCATTTTGATACCAACACAAAGGTGTTCTACAATTGCGACCATACAAAGCCTCATACGGTGACATACCTATGCTCGTATGAAAACTGTTGTTGTACGTGAACTCAATCAATGGCAATAGATTATCCCAACTGCCCTTGTTATCTAACACGCAAGCTCGTAGCAAATCCTCCAATGATTGGATAGTTCTCTCAGTCTGTCCATCAGTCTGTGGATGATAAGCAGAACTTAGTCTCAGCCTTGTTCCCAAAGCCTCCTGAAGAGCTCCCCAAAAATGTGAAGTAAACTTTGGGTCTCGATCGGAAACAATACTGGTCGGTACCCCATGAAGTCGTACAATCTCAGCTATATATATCTCTGATAGTTTGTCCACGTTGTACGTAGTTCTCACAGGTACAAAATGAGCCGACTTAGTCAATCGATCCACTATTACCCAAATAGAATCATATCCCTTTTGAGTTCTTGGCAAAGCCACGACGAAATCCATTGATATGCTATCCCATTTCCATTCTGGTACATCTAAGCTTTGTAGCATACCTGAAGATTTCTGATGTTCCACCTTTGCTTTCTGACATGTCAAACATGCAGCTGCATACTTAGCCACTTGTCTTTTCATTCCTGGCCACCAAAAATTCACCTTCAAGTCCTGATACATCTTTTTCATTCCAGGATGAATGCTCAACTTGCTCTTGTGACCCTCATCCATAATCAACCTTCTCAAGTCAGGGTTGTTAGGTACGCAAACCCTATCCTTACATCGTAGGATATTGTCACTTCCTACCTTGAATTCCGGGTCCTTACCTTGAATTACCAAGTTCCTTTTCCCGAGTAGGAACTCATCTTGTAACTGTTGGTCTTGGATTTCTTCCATCAATCCATTGGCGATTCTGATCATCCCAAACTTCAGTTCTCCCTCGGATAATCTCACATCCAAGCTCAAATCTCGAAATTGTTCCAGCAATTGCAGCTCTTTCACCATCATCGACGAGATATGCATCTTCCTGCTCAAGGCATCAGCAACAACATTCGCCTTTCCAGGATGATATTGCAGAGTAAACTCGTAGTCTTTGAGAAATTCCATCCAGCGTCTTTGTCTCATGTTCAGCTCCTTCTGCTCAAACAAGTACTTCAAGCTCTTATGATCACTGAATATGGTGAAATTGCATCCATATAAGTGATGTCTCCAAATCTTCAGCGCAAATACAATGGCAGCTAGCTCTAAGTCATGAGTTGGATAATTCTTCTCATGAACCTTCAGTTGTCTTGAAGCATAAGCAACTACCTTCCAATGTTGCATCAGCACACATCCAAAACCTTGATGCGAAGGGTCACAATACACTTCATACGGTTCCTCTGGTTGCGGTAAGACGAGTACAGGTGACGTCGTCAAACGTTCCTTCATCGTATGAAAACTAGTTTCGCACGCTTCGGTCCATGCAAAAGGTTGATCCTTCCTTGTGAGTTGAGTCAAAGGTCCAACAATCTTGGCGAAATTCTCGATGAAACGACGATAATAACCCGCCAAACCAACGAAACTCCTGATCTCAGTCACTGTCTTTGGCCGTTCCCATGATAATACGGTCTCTACCTTTGCTGGGTCCACAGCTATGCCCTCCTTAGAGATCACATGGCCTAAGAATTTTACCTCTTCGAGCCAAAATTCGCACTTAGAAGGGTTAGCGTACAACTCCTTCTCCCTCAGCACTTGTAAGACTTGTCGCAAGTGCCCCTCATGGTCCTCAACATTCTTTGAGTAGATCAGAATATCGTCGATAAACACCACGACGAACCGATCTAAGAATGTATGGAAAGTCCTGTTCATGTAGTCCATGAATATGGCAGGTGCGTTTGTCACCCCAAATGGCATCACTAAGTACTCATAGTGTCCATAACGGGTTCTGAATGCCGTCTTCTGAATATCCTCAGCCTTGACTCTGATTTGGTGATAACCCGACTTTAGATCGATCTTTGAGAATATCGCAGCTCCTCGCAGTTGATCCATCAAATCATCAATTCTAGGTAATGGATACCTATTCTTGACGGTTACCTTGTTCAATTGTCGGTAGTCGACACATAATCTAGATTTCCCGTCCTTCTTCTTCACCAATAAGACTGGCGCTCCCCAAGGTGAAACGCTTGGTCGGATGAATCCCTTCGACAGAAGATCTTCTAGTTGGGACTTCAATTCCAATAGCTCCGCAGGTGCCATACGATATGGTGCAATCGAAATCGGCCCTGTTCCCGGTACGATGTCAATAGCAAACTCAATGTCGCGTATAGGCGGCAATCCAGGTACATCGCCAGAAAAAAATCAGGAAAGTCTCTCACTACTGGAATAGTGTCAACTTCCGGATTCCCTTTACTCACCAAACTTAGCAATACGGAATACTCTTGAGATCCCTCGTTCAAAGCGACGCTAATGTGATTGGCAGATAGATACTCGGAAAGATCCGAATCAGGAAATACCACTCTCTTTCGGTTGCAGTCCAAAAGACAATGATAGTGGGACAACCAATCCATTCCTAGGATAACATCTAGGTTCCTAAGAGTTAGGCATACTAGGTTAGCATGGTAGACTCTATTGTTATATGTTATCGAACAGTGCATACATGCTGTATTAGCAAGTAGAGTTTTGGCAGGAGTGGTAACTATAAGGTCGAAGCTCAAAGCAGTAATAGGAAGTCTTAATCTGGTCGCACATTCCCTAGAGATAAATGAATGCGTTGCACCGGTATCAAAAAGTACAGATAGGAGATTACCGTCAATCTCGCAGTCTCCCCTGATCAGCCCATCGACCCCCTCAACATCTTCACCATCCATGGTGTAGACTCTCGCCTTTGCAGCAGGACGCTTTCCTCGAGCAGTGTTGACGGTTGGTTCCGTCTTGGGTGCTCTGCACTGACCGGCAGTATGCCCCATTTTGTTACAATTAAAGCATTTGGGCCTCGTGTCAGGACAAGCATTAGCATAGTGTCCCGGCTTCCCACATCTGAAACAGGTCATCTCCCTGTTCAAAGTCTGATCTCCAGAACCACCAGCAATACCCGTCATGGGTCTGTAAGCTCCTGAAGTAAACCCTTTTTCAGCAGGACGCTGATATGGCCTCCTGCTCTGAAATTTCCCTTTGTCTTGAAAATTTTGAGAACCTGATCTCATCGGCCCTCCCGTTCCAGCACGGTTCAACCTCATATTCTTCATCAGCTCCACTTCTGTGGCTTTCTCCACCAACGACTGAAAGCGCATAATTCCCAATGGCCTCACTGAGTCCTCGATATCAGGCCTCAGTCCATTAACAAAGCGCTTACACATGTAGCGCTCATCAACATGATCGTTGAAGAATTGAAAATGCTTCGCTAGAGATTCCAACTTGGAAGCGAATTCTGGTACAGACATACCTCCTTGACGCAGTGTCAGAAACTGTGCCTCCCGCTCATCCCGAGCACTAGTTGGAAAATACTTTTCCAAGAACGCGGTTCGAAAGGAGTTCCAGTTGATCTCCTCATGGTTGGCTTCCATAATCCCCCTGGTGCCTCTCCACCAGTACTCCGCATCACCGAGCAGCAGATAAGTTGCCATGCCCACCTTGGCACCTTCAACAGTCTGCAATACACTGAATATCTTCTCAATCTCCTGGATCCAGAGATCTGCTTTGTCCGAGTCAGTACCACCCGAGAACTTTGGTGGATCTTGTCTCCTGAAGTCATTCAGGCCTTTGTTCTGGTCCAGTGTCACTTCTCTCTAACGTTGATGATGATCACGTGTCTCCTCAGCAGCACGCCTCATAGCATTATCGTTCGCTTGTGCAGTCACAGCTTGGGCCATAGTGGCCATCATCTCAGCTATTTGGTTAGTGTTCACCATGTTCTGTTAAGTGAAACAAACAGTTAGTACTTATCATAAGATAGCATCTAGCATGACTATACAATATGATTAAGCAATAACTTCAATCAATTCTAAGCGAAAAATCTCTTGCAGACAGACAATTTTCACTCTTTGCAGAGTCACACAACCTAGCACAGAAGACATATTCCCCAAAGACTCCCGAAAGACTCGACAAGCTCTGACACCACAATGTAACACCCCGATTTCGGTGGCGTCACTTTAGTAACCAAAAAGAAAGTTTAAGCGGAAAAACGTGAATATTTTTTTTTCGTCGATAATATAAACAAGATTGAAATAAGTAAAACGCAAATGCGAAAGATAACATAACTAATATACAATATAAATACAGCCCCCGCTGTAAGTAGCAAACCACGTCACGAGTAAACCTCCAGTGACGGGAAGTAAGGAAAGTAACGCCCGTAGGCAAAATGTACAAACCAAAAGTAAAGGTTAAGTGTCCGCAACACAAACCTCAAAAACGAGAATAAGTTAGCCCAATCGGCCTGAAAGAAGACCTCCTAAGTCCAACCAACTCTCTGTGATTCCCGTAAAGAAACCACACAAAAAGTTATAGGTGGGAAACTACCCTGTCCCCAAAGAAACAAATGATGTTCAGAGCTAAGACTCTACTCTTACACTAATCCTATCTCGAGGAGCTCACACCAGCACTAAAACCTACATGCTAGCATGATCGTCGTCTGAATCTGAATCCAGAACGACCAAGTCTATGTACACTACCCGTCCTCCTCTCGCAACCGCGATGCACTCCTGTTCCAGCATCTCAACCCTAGTTCCCCCCGAAGGGTGAACCATCGTGAATCAGTCCGCCATGGACATCTGACAAAGGGCGTAGTCCGCCAAAGCACACACAGAAGACGCGAGGGTCAACTCCAAAGAATTATGTAAATAATACTTCCAATAGATACAAATAAGAGATTAGCCACTTAGGCTTATAGCTAGAGATAGCATCCTAGGGTTGTATATTCCATAATGAATGTAACGACAGTAATGACAAATAGCATGCATCAAATAGGATTAACAATTATCAATCACACTCAGCAACTAAGTCAGTATGCATGTTGCATGAAATGCAGATGACGGTTAACCCAGTTAACCAAATGCATTCCGGAAAACGGATGGACATCAACGAGTCAATCCTAGCACCAGCAACGGTGGGACCATTTCCACTCCCGTGCCTCTTACACCACACAAAGGTAGCCAGATCAGCATAAAACCCGAAGGCCTGCCATTTCGGTCTGCTACTAAGAGTCGCCTAATAGCGCTCTTACGCGGAAATCCGGGTCTTATGACCATTTTGGAATCCACCGAGGTCCGAAGTACGTCTCGTGTTAAAACCTAAAAATGAGTGCATGAATGCAAAGTGATTAGCCAAACAACGTCTCCGACCTCACTCGACACGTCGCCACGTGTTCTAGCTAACTTACTGTCTCTAAAAGCATACCCTAAGGTAAAAGTCGATTCTGCGACAAAATACAATTAATCGTAAAATGAGTGCAATCACTCACGATAACTCTTCGAGTCATCAATGCTTCACGAAGTCTCACGCTTCAGTGAAGTCTTATGCAATCACGAAGTCTCACGCTTCAGTGAAGGTTTATGCTCTCACGAGGTCTCACGCCTCAGTGAATTTACACACTTGCACGAAGTCTCACGCTTCAGTGAAGTTCCATGCTATTCACGAGGTCACACGCCTCAGTGAAGATCCATGCTTTCCACGAGGTCTCACGCCTCAGTGAAGATTCTCGCTTTCACAAGGTCTCACGCCTCAGTGAAGCTTCTCGGCTCATCCCTTGGATGGCTAAACAATCTGCTCAAAGAGCGAAGGAGTATCAACGTACTCAGGAACTTACAATTCTCCTATAACTTGGATTCGACGACAATTCTCCTTTTCCAAAACTAATATTCAATCCTAAGCTTGCATCCGACATTGTTATCATTATTTAAAGGTTTAGAGGTTGTTTAATATCTTATGAATTTTCCTTGTAAAAATAGTTTCCTTTTAGTCTTATCGTATTTCCTATGAGTCTTCAAAGATCCCATAATCCCAAGTAATTCCCAGAGAATGTCTCGATCCACTAAATTAATAACAATGCCCGAACTCCGTTCGTCCCGTCAAACTTCCTCAAAATCTCATAAAAATAAAATCGGCATGACATGCCCGTTATCCTCACTCTGGAGCATAACAGATATATGTGTTATAGTACAGTTACATTAGCACAGTACAACAATCATGACACATATATCAACACATTCTAGATTAACCATGTAGCATTTAGCATATAGGCAATTATCACACATCCTAGATTAACCATTTAGCACATAGCATGTAAGTCAATCTCAAAAATAATCAATAGATGAATACTCATCATTGTCAGCCGAAGCCTCAGAAAACCTTTTTCCCAGTCAAACACAAACAAGTGCTTAAACAATAAATCAAGTCGAATATGTCGACACCTAAAGCATTAACTAATACTTCAGTGAGTAGCCCTCACCTGTAGATTCTCCAGGGTTCCCGTCTAGCGTTCCTTCACAATCAATGCCTTGCTCTTCAGGAAAATCCTCAAAAGCACCTTTAGAGTAAAACCACCGAATTCCATCAAAAACTATCAGAAACTCAGTAATCAATACTCACTAAGGTTACACGAAATAGTATATACTCCGAGGTACGATAATCTAGCGCGAAAGGACAAGTTTTCGAAACAAGAATTTTCTTCCTCCCCCCCCTAGGGTGCTCGGCCACTATTGGTAATTAGGTGGGTCGATTTTTCTGCGATCAAACTTGGTTCCTAGGTTATTATTAGTCGTAACTAAGGGTATTCTAAACTCGGAAAAATTATCGGATCAAAAACTGTCGCAGGGGTATTTTGGTCAATATTTTTAGCTCAGAAATTCAAAACTGAAATTTCGAAAAACAAATTGGATGGGGACGTCACCAACAACGTTTATGACAACTAATCCTACTAGCACTAAGCTAAGGCGATAGTTTTCAGCCCAAAGGACGAAGCTTTCCCCCAAAATGGGTATTTTAAGCAGAATTGAAACTCGACGGTAGTTTTTCGAGAATCGGCGCAGTATTATTAGCTAAACATACTCAGGAGAACGTAGGGAAGATGTTTAGATAGAAAAATGAAGTTATCAGGATAGTTTTGCAAAAACCTCAAAACTATGAGCACAGAAAGACATAGAGAAAAGCTACGGAAACGACGATCAGAGGTAAGGATTAGCGACTATACCTCGATACCTTCAAGTAGCAACTGTTGAATCAACGATCAAGCAAGAAATGAAGAAAATCTTCTCTTCTCCCTCCTCTAGCAAACTCGCGGCCTCTTGGAAGAAAATGGGTGAGTTTTGTGATTTTTTCTTATTTCTTGGCTATATATAGAGGTTGGAAAAACGAGGGAAAATGAAAGTTTCGCGATTCCGATTTTTCCGGCTTCATTCTCCGTGAATTCTAAGATAGGTTTTGGCGACATAATTCCAAAACTCAAAAGAGGTTTCCTTGTATTTTAGGTGGCTAATGCAAAGTCGGTGTAAAACTATTTTACCCGATAAGTTACTTTTTGCATTGAATGTCGGAAGAGAAAACTTCCTTCTGAAGAAAGATTGAGATTGTAAGGCCCGAGTTTTTAAGTTCATGCTAAGTGAATAAACTTCTTATTCACGATTAGGGTTGATGTAATGTGAAGGAAAACCTGAACGAAAGTTTATTAAATGAAATATATTTATGAAGGAGAAAGTTCAGGAAAAGTTCAAGGATTGCATTATGATCGATAAAAGTTATAGCACGAACGTTTTACGCTTAAACCTAGGTCAGAAACCCTAGTATATAGCTAATTTTCATTTTTAGGCACGATGGCAGTTAATTCCAAAAATCTTCAGAGAAATGTTAGAACTTCTCTTTTTCCATATATCACGATCGTCTCGAGGCGAAACTCTAGGATCTACGAACGTCCGATTCCAATCATCGGAAGTTTGCCGAAACCGAAACCCTGGTATTTCAAAACCCTAGAATTTCCCGACTTTGAGGACTTTATCTATTCAGAGCTTCAAATGAATATTCTACACGCGTACGCCCATTTCTCTTGATGATTTCAATCTTTCTTCAGAAGGAAGTTTTCCATTCCGACATTCGAGGCAAAAAGCAACTTATCGGGTAAAATAGTTTTACACCGACTTTGCACCGACTTTGCATTAGTTGCCAAAAATACAAGGAGACATCTTCTTAGCTTAGGAATTCCTTTGCCAAAACCTATCTTAGAATTCATGGAGAATGATGCCGGAAAAATCAGATTCGCGAAACTTTCATTTTCCCGCGAATTTCCAACCTTTATATATAGCAAATAAAGGAAGAAAAAACACAATTTTCCTCCATTTTCTCTCCTCTAAACCGCGGCCAAGAACAAGGAAGAAGGAAGAAGAGTTTTTCTTCATCGTTTGCTTGATCGTTGATCCGTTAGTTGCTACTTCAAGGCTTCGAGGTATAGTCGCTAATCCTTACCTCTGATCGCTTTTTCCATAGCTTTTCTGTAGAGTTTTCTGAGTGGATAGTTTATGGGTTTTTGCAAAACTATCCTGAATCTTTCATTTCTGATTCTAAACCTCTTCTATGTATGCCCAAGATCACTTCTGCCGGATTAGATTTTCCGTTATGTCGCCGGATTTCCGCCGGAATCAATTCGAGCCTAAAATACCCATTTATGTAGTTTTTGGTGTAAAGCTCCAATCTTTAGGCTGTAAACTATCGCCTTAGCTTAGTGCTAGTAGGATTAGTTGTCATAAACGTCGTTGGTGACGTCCTTGCAAAATTTTATTTTTGGGATTTCAGTTTTGAAAATCCTAAGTTAAAAATCATGACCAAAATACCCCTGCGACAGTTTTTGATCCGATAATTTTTTTCGAGTTCAGAATACCCTTAGTTACGGCTTATGAAAGCATAGGAACCAAGTTTGATCGAAGAAAAATCGAACCCTACAATTACCTATAGTGGCCGAGAGCTATTAAGGGGGAGGAAGAAATTTCCTTTTTCCGAAAACTTGTCTTTCGCGCTAGATTATCGTACCTTAGAGTATAGATTACTTCGAGTAACCTTAGTATGTATCGATAGCTTAGTTTCCGATAGATTCTGATAGTATTTCTGTGATTTTGTTTTAAAGGAACTTTCGAGGAATTTCCTGAGGAACAACACTTTGAGTACGAGGAAGCGCTTGACGATCATACTGGAGAACCTTCAGGTGAGGGCTTCTCACTGAATCTCTAGTTAATGCTTAGGGTCGATAATTCGACATTGTTTACTGTTTATGCACTGAGATTGTGTGTGATTGAAAATGTTTTCTGAGGCTTCGGCTGACAATGTAGATGATTCATCTACTGAATGTTTTTGAAGATTGACTTACATGCTATGTGCTATGTGGGTAATCTAGGATGTGTGGTGCATGCTTTATATGCTAAGTGCTAAGTGTTTATGTTGAGATTTTTTGATATATGACATGTTGTTGATTGTGATGATTTAAATATGCTTTACACTGGAAATCTGAGATTCTGAATGGTGAGAATAGCGGGCAGGTCATGCCGATTTTATTTTGAGAGTTTGAGAAAGTTTGATAGGACGAACGAGGTTCGGGCTTTGATTTGGTTTAGTGGATCGAGACATCCTCTGGAAGCGACTTGGGATTGGGAGATCCTGCAAATGTATAAGACTTGCGATAAGACAAAATGGAATCTATTTTATAAAGAAAACTCATAAGACCTTAAATAACCTCTAAATCTTTAAGTAATGATAACAACCTCGAAGGAAGGCATTGGAAGTGAAATCTTAATTTTGGGAAAACGAGGAGTGTCGTCGGATCCAAGTGTTGAGTATGTTGTCATTGTGCTGTTGGAGCAGCGTTTGATGTTGTGCTGTTGGAGCAGCGTTTGATGTTGTGCTGTTGGAGCAGCGGTTATTGTTGTGCTGTTGGAGCAGCGTGTGTCATTGTGCTGTTGGAGCAGCGTGTGTTGTGGTGCTGTTGGAGCAGCGTGTGTCATTGTGCTGTTGGAGCAGCGTGTGTTGTGGTGCTGTTGGAGCAGCTATGTGTCGTTATGAAGTGTGTCTTTTGGTCGCAGAATCGACTTTACCTTAGGGTAAGCTTTTAGAGACTTTAACTTCCCTAGAACACGTGGCGACGTGTCGAGTGAGGTCGGAGACGTTGTTTGACTAATCATTTTGCATACATGCAACATTAATGAGGTATTAACACAGGACGTACTCTGGACCTCGTCGGTTTCCAAAATGGTCATAAGACCCGGAATGCCGTGAAAGAGCGTTTGTAGACGTCTCTTGTAGCAGACCGAAATGGCAGGCCTACGGGTTTACTGCTGATCTGACTACCCAGTGGGAGTAAGAGACATCACGGGCCGAAATGGCACCACCGTGGCTGGTGAAGGGCTGATCCGATGATGTCCATCCGTTTCCGGATTGCATATTGGTTGACTGGGTTAACCTGCATACATATCACGCAACATGCATACTGACTTAGTTGATGAGTGTGGTTACTATTTGATAAACTTACTTGGAACATGCTAATTGTTATTATTGTCGTTATGATTTTGTGGAACATGCAACCCTAGGAATGATATCTCTAGTTATAAGCCTAAGTGGCTATATATTATTTGTACCTATTGGGTTTATTATCTACATAGTTCTTTAGAGTTGACCCTCGCGTCTTCTGTGTGTGTTTTGGCGGACAACGCCTTTTGTCAGATGAACATTGCGGATTGGTTCGCAATGGTCCACCCTTCGGGGGGGATTAGGTACGAGATGATCGACCAGGACGACCCCGGGTCGTGGGTGGTTGACCCCGCGAGCCACCGAGCGACGTATGCGGGGCGTATCATGGAGGACCACGTGGATAGTGGAGGACTCTTGAGGTCAGGAGTGTTGAGGCGATGCTCTATCAGCTTCAACTTGCCACCGGGCGTTCACTGTGGACCAGGTCTTGGAGGAGCACCGCCGCCACCGTCATCTTCAGAGGAGGAGGATCCCTCAGAGGTGATTCCAGCGGGAGTGCCTTCGGCAGGGTCTAGTGCACCCTCCGTTGCGATCATTGATGATCAGGGTTCGGGCCCTAAGCCCGTGAGTCCAGCATCGGAGAGCGTTGCAGGAGCGAGGGGAGGACGGATAGGGTTGATAGACTTGGTCGTTCTGGATTCTGATTCAGACGACGATCATGCTAGCACATAGTTTTGAGTGTTGGTATGAGCTCCTCGAGTTAGGATTAGTGTAGGAGTAGAGTTTTAGCTCTGACAGTCTTGCTTCATTTGTTACTTAGGGGACAGGGTAGATCCGCCTATAGCTTTTTGTGTGGTTTCCTTACGGGAATCACAGAGAGTTGGTTGGACTTAGGAGGTCTTATTTTCAGGCCATTGGGTCAGCTGATTCTCAGTTTTGAGGGATAGTGTTGCGGGCACTTCACCCTTCTCATTTGGTCTGTATATATTGCCTACGGGCGTCGCATTTTTCTTTCCGTCACTGGAGGTTTACTCGTGACGAGGTTACTACTACAGCGGGGGCTGTTTATATATTGTATATTAGTTCTATTGCTTTTCCCTTTTGGGTTTTATTTATTTCAGTCTTGTCTTAGTTATTATCGAAAAAAAAAATATTCACATTTTTCCGCATTAAGTTTACTTTTGGTTACTAAAGTGACGCTACCGAAATCGGGGTGTTACAGAGATCATCAAGAGAAATGGGTGTACGCGTGTGGAATCTTCATTTGAAGCTCCGAATAGAAAAAGTCTTCATTGCCGGTTGATTCTAGGGTTTTGAACTATCAGGGTTTTAGTTTCGGCAAACTTCCGAGGATTGGAATCGGACGTTCGTAGATTCTAAGGTTTCGCCTCGAAACGATTGTCGTATAAGGAATAAGAGAAGTTCTAACATTTCTCTAAAGATTTTTGGAATTAATTTCCATCGTGACTTTAAGTGAAAACTAGCTATTTACTAGGGTTTCTGCCCTAGGTTTAAGCGTAAATCGATCGTGCTATACCTTTTATCGATTTTGATACAATCCTTAGACTTTTCCTGAACTTTCTCCTTCATAAATTTATTTCATTTAGTAAACTTTTGTTCAGGTTTCCTTTCACGATACATCAACCCTAATCATTAATAAGAAGTTTATTCACTTAGCATAAGCTTAAAAACTTGGGTCTTACATGCGCCAGTCCGAGGGCGAGACACTGAAGCAGTATGTAACGGTTTAGCGCCGCGTCGGTAAAAATTGAGAAGTCAGAGCCAAATGCCTGTGCTCGTGCCTTCAAGAACGGTTTGCAACCTGGGAAGCTAAATAGCAAGTTGAGTCGCAAGCCGGCCCGATCATTGGCTGAGATTCGGGCGAGAGCAAACACCTACATACTCGATGAGGAGGATGATGCTTTTCAGCGAAGGCGTGCGAAGGTAGAGAAATATGGCCATCAGAGGGATGCATCGCCAGAGGACAAGCCGAGCAAAGAGAAAGCGGAAGGGAGCAAGAGACGAGACAGAAAGGTGCGTACGAGTGAAAAAGTGCCGAGAAAACCATTGTATCCCAAAAAGGAGAATTTTGAGCGTCGCCGACCCTGGAATCATGCCGACTCTCGTCGGCAAGAGGAGTCAGGGAAAAGTTTGAGTGCGCATCTGACGGAGTTGCTGCATGAGGTTAAGGCGACACACGCAGTTGAGGAAGGCAAGAAGGAGGCAGGCTCGCCCCGGGCAGCGTTAGATAAGACAAAATGGTGCGAGTACCACCGCTCGGCAGGACATGACACTGGGGACTGCTTTACTCTGAAGAATGAAATTGAGAGGCTCATCCGAGAAGGGCGATCACGGCTGGGTGACCGTGGTGATCGCTGGAGCGGGGAGCGACAACGAGGAAACCGGTATAATGGGTCCCGCCAGCAGGATGATCGTAGACGGGAAGATCGCCGCCGTACCCCAAGCGTTGACAAAAAGGAAACACTAGCCACACGGAAAAAAGGGGCGGAGGAAACTTTCAATAAGGACCTTGAGCCGCCGGTTGGAGCGATAAATACGATTGCAGGTGGTTTCGCTGGAGGCGGGGATTCAGCCTCGGCGAGGAGAAGGCACGTCAGGGCAGTAATGTCGGTACAACAATATGAGATCCCTTCCGGTTTCCAACGTCCAGATATCGTGATATCGTCGGCGGATTTCAAAGGAATAAAGACGCACAAGAAAGATCTAGTAGTTGTCACGATAAGGATAAACAGCTTCAATGTGCGTCGAGTTCTTCTAGATCAGGGAAGCTCTGCTGACATCATTTATGGGGATGCGTTTGATCAGCTGGGATTGACGGATAAAGATCTGATGCCTTACACTGGGACGTTGGTAGGTTTCTCGGGCGAGCAGGTATGGGTACGAGGGTATATCGATTTGGGCACAATTTTTGGTGTCGATGAGAATGCCAAACTTCTTCGTGTGAGGTACCTAGTGTTGCAGGTTGTGGCTTCATATAACGTCATCATTGGGAGAAACACACTCAACCGCATTTGCGCAGTAATTTCGACAGCTCACTTAGCGGTGAAATACCCGTTGATGTGCGGAAGAGTGGGGAAGATCGTGGTGGACCAGAGAAGGGCAAGAGAATGCTACAACAACTGCCTTAGAATGTACGGAAAGAAAGGAGCTGGCGAGGGACATAGGTGCCACGAGGTTGAGATTTTAGGAGACAAATACGATAGGTTGAGCAGGCAGAAGCAGGAGACAGAACAGATCCTTGACAGGAAGGTAAAGAGGCAACGGGAAAGTCAGAGCCAGGGTAAGCAAGATGGTAAGGCAGGGCGAAATGAGCACTTAACAGATATCAGGGCAGAGGAACACTGGGCAGGAATTGTTGACGACTTGGAAAGATATAAGTTTAGTAGGGGGTGCTGGCGATCGAGCCTAGGCTCACGCCCGGACAGGAACGGAGATTGGAGAAGTTGGTAGAGGACAATTTCGACCTCTTCAGCTGGAGCCCAAAGGATGCGACACTATGGGAACTTCCGCGGTTCAGGACACCAGCTCTTTCGAGCAAGGGACCGAACGAGCAGAAGGAGAAAGCGGTGACGAGCCGGGGAATGGACCCAGGAATTCTCCAGCGCCAAGGTTGCAAGCAAAAAGGAAATGAGGTGCTTGGGCGAGCGCAAGAAACGCAAAAGGCGGGGAAGAGGGGCCCGACATACCGCAGTGTAACACCCCGGTTTCGGTGGCATCACTTTAGTAACCAAAAAGAAATTAAAGCGGAAAAACGTGAATATTTTTTTTTGATTTGTTTAAATAATAAAACTAAAGACTTAATGAAGTAAAGGCTCTTCAACAAAAGACAATATAACTAATGTACAATATATATTTACAGCCCCCGCTGTAAGTAGTGAACTACGTCACGAGTATCCTCCAGTGACGGGAAGTAACAGAAAGTGGCGCCCGTAGGCAATATGTACAAACCAAAGTAAAAGGTCAAGTGTTCGCAACATAGTCCTCAAAAAACGAGAATAAGTCAGCCCAAAACAGCCTAAACAAGACTTCCTAGTCCGACCAACTCTCTGTGATTTCCGTAAAGAAAACCACACAAAAAGCTAACGGTCAGGAAACTACCCTGTCCCCAAATGAAACATGACGGTCAGAGCTATGACACTACTCCTACACTAATCCTGTCTAGAGGAGTTCACTCAAGCACTCACAACTACATGCTAGCTTGATCATCGTCCGAATCGGAATCCAGAACGACTAGGTCAATGTACACCATCCTTCCCCCTCTCGCTACTGCGACACGCTCCTGTGTTGGTCTCACGGGTTTAGGGCCCGAACCAAGGTCATCAATGACAGCAACAGTAGGTGAGCTAGAATCCGAAGAAGTCCCTCCCACAGGCTCCTCCTCCGAGGGGTCCTCATCATCCGAAGATGACGGTGGTGGTGGTACTCCTACACCGGGTTCGCAGTGCACGCCGGGTGGCAGGTTGAAGCTGACGGTACATCTCCTCAAAACTCCTTCCGTCAAGTGTCCCAGACTGTCGACACGGTCTTCCATAATCCTCCCCGAGTAAGTCGCTCGGTGGCCAGCGGGGTCGACCACCCATGAGTCGGGGTCCTCCTGGTCAAGCATCTCAAATCTAGTCCCCCCGAAGGGTGAACCATCGTGAACCAGTCCGCCATGGACATCTGACAATGGGCGTAGTCCGCCAAAGCACACACAGAAGACGCGAGGGTCAACTCCAAAGAATTATATAAATAATAACTCCAATATATAAGGTTTAAGAGATAGCTACTTAGGCTTAGAAGTTAGTGATAGCATCAATAAAATTGTATATCTTCCAATGAATATAAAAGACAATAATAACAATTAACATGCATCAAGTAAGATTAACAAGTATCAATCACACTCGGCAACTAAGTTAGTATGCATGTTGCATGAATGAGATGACGAGGAACAAGATGCAATACGGAGGGATGGACATCAACGAGTCAGCCCTAACACCAGCCACGGTGGAACCATTTCCGCTCGCGTGCCTCTTATACCAAACAAAAGGTAGTCAGATCAGCAGTAAACCCCGAAGGCCTGCCATTTCCGTCTGCTACTAAGAATCACTGCAGAGTTCTTATGTGGAAATCCGGGTCTTATGACCACTTTGGAATCCACCGAGGTCCGGCATCCCACCGTGTATTAACCCCAGAAATGTGTGCATGAATGCAAAGTGATTAGCCAAACAACGTCTCCGACCTCACTCGACACGTCGCCACGTGTTCTAGCTAACTTATTGTCTCTAAAAAGAATACCCTAAGGCAAATGTCGATTCTGCGACAAAAGACAATTAACTATAAAATGCATTATCTCATGATGACTTCTCGAATCATCCGACTCATCTCCATCCGATGGTCAAAACTGCTCAGCGAGCAAAGAGTATCGACGTACTCGGAAACTACCCGTTTCCCGGCTTATCTTTTAGATAGCCAAACAACAAAACTGCTCATCGAGCAAAAGAGTATCGACATACTCGGAAACTATCTGTTTCCCGGCTTATCTCTTAGATAGCCAAACAACAAAACTGCTCCTCGAGCAAAAGAGTATTCACATACTCAGAAACTTATTAGTTTCTCCAAAACTTTGATTCGACGACACTTCTCATTTTCCAAAACTAATATTCGAACCCTAAGCTTTCATTCGGGATTGTTATCATTATTTAAAGGTTCAGAGGTTGTTTAGTGTCTTATGAATTTTCCTTGTAAAATAGTTTCCATTTAGTTTTATCTCCAATCTTATGAGTTTAAAAGATCCCATAATTCCAAGTAACTCCCAGAGAATGTCTCGATCCACTAAAACAATAACAAGGCCCGAACCTCCGTTCGTCCCGTCAAACTTTCCCAAAATCTCATGATAAATTTGGCATAACTGCCTGTTATCCTCACTCTGAAGTACAGCAGATATATGTGTAATTGCATAATCAAGTTAGCACAATCCGACAGTCATGGCGCATATATCAACACATCCTAGATTAACCATTTAGCACATAGCATATAGATCATTATCAACACATCCTAGATTAACCATTTAGCACATAGCATATGAATCAATCTCAAAAACAATCCAGAGATGAATAATCATCATTGTCAGCCGAAGCCTCAGAAAACATTTCCCAGTCAAACACAAACAAGTGCATAAACAATAAATCAAGTCGGATTCGTTGACACCTAAGGCATTAACTAGTATTTAGTGAGTAGCCCTCACCTGTAGCTCCTCCAGTGTTATCCTGCAACGTTCCTTCACAATCTCCCCCTTCCTCTCCTTGGAATTCCTCAAATGAACCTTAGAGCAAAAACCACAGAATTCAATCACAATCAATCAGAAACTCAGCAACCAATACTTACTAAGGTTACACGAAGTAGCATATACTCCGAAGTACGATAATCTAACGCGATAGGACAAGTTTTGAAAAAGGAATTTTTCTCCCCCCCCCCTTGGAGTGCTCTCGGCCACACAAACTTGGTTCCTAGGTTATCATTAGTCGTAACTAAGGCGAATCAAAACTCGGAAAAATTATCGTATCGAAAACTGTCGCAGGGGTATTTTGGTCAATATTTTTAGCTCAGAATTTCAAAATTGGAAATTCGAAAAACAAATTGGATGGGGACGTCACCAACGACGTTTATGGCGACTAATCCTAGTGACACTAAGCTCAGTCGAGAGTTTTAAGCCTAAAGGGCGAAACTTTAGCCAAAAATGGGTATTTCAAGCAGAATTGAAACTCGGCGGCAGTTCGGCGAGAATCGGCAAAATGTAATCCACTAAACATGATCTTGGGCACGCAGGGAAGAGGTTTAGATAGAAAGATGAAGTTATTTGGACAGTTTTGCAAAAAGCTCAAAACTTTGTACAGAAAGACATAGAGAAAAACGACAGAATTGACGATCAGAAGTAAGGAATAGCATCTATACCTCGAGATCTTCAAGTAGCAACTGTCGATGTAACGATCAGGCAAGAATCGGCGAAAAATCTCTTCTCCCCTCCTTCTCCACTTGCTCGCGGGTTTGGTGATGAAAATGGTGAAGAGTTTTGGTTTTTTTCTCATATTTATAGGGAATGGAAAATGCGGAAAAATGAAAATTTCGCGATTCCGATTTTTCCTGCGCCATCCTCCGTGAATTCTAAGATAGGTTCTGGCGACAGAATTCCAAAACTCAAAATAGGTTTCTTGGAATTAAGGCAAACGATCCAAAGTCGGTGTAAATATATTTTACCCGAAAAACTACTTTTTGCAGTGGATGTCGGATGAGAAAACTTCTTTCTGAAGAAAGATTGGAAAGATCGAGAGAAATAGGTGTACGCGTGCGGAATCTTCGTTTGAAGCTCCGAATAGAAAAAGTCTTCATCAACCGTTTATTTTAGGTTTCTTGAGCTATCAGGGTTTTAGTTTCGGCAAACCTCCGAGAATTAGAATCGGACGTTCGTGCATTCCAGGGTTTCGCATCGAAACGCTTGTCATGGAAGGATTAAGAGAAGTTCTAACATTTCTCTGAAGATCTTTGGAATTAGTTTCCATCGTGTCCTTAAGTGCAAATTAGTCGTTTACTGACGCTCTCGCCCTAGGTATAAGCGAATACTACTTGTCTTATAACTTTTATCGACTTTGATACAATCCTTAGCCTTTTCCTGAACTTTCTCCTTCATAAATTTATTCCATTCGATAAACACTTGTTCAGGTTTCCCTTCACGATACATCAAACCTAATCGTGAATAGTAATTTCATCCCCTATTCTAAGCTTAAAAACTAGGGTCTCACACGCAGCATGAGTAAGGGAAGGGCTAGGACAAAACAGTGGAAGTCGGCGAGAACAATGACCCTCGAGAACAAAAAAGCCAAGTGGAATGAACGAGAGAGTGAATTAGAGGCAAGCTGGCGAGAAAGGCAACTCCGCAACAGCAGTGAGTGGGTGGCGAGTACGTCAGGCACGAAGGGCGAGGTGCTGGGCGTAATACTTTGACTTGGGAGCTTGGAGGCTTGGCAACAGGGGCGAGGATGCAGCCGAGGAACAAGATCAGAAGGAATAGGACCAAAAATAACGATGCACTCTTTTTCTCCATCTCGGGAGTTTTTTAATGAGGCATCCCTCAATGTACAAAAATCTTTTACGAATGAAATATAAAAGGATATTCACCATCAATACTCCTAACTCAATCTGCAAAGAAATGACCACTCGGTGGGAAAAATTCCCCGAAGGTGGCAATCCCAACACGACCTTGATGTCTGGGGATTGCTCCGGGAAAGTCCGGCGCGAACCGGTGCTATCCAAATAGCAACTCAATTAACATGTCACGTTCGCTCGGTGGGAAAAATTCCCCGAAGGTGGCAATCCCAACACGACCTTGATGTCCGGGGATTGCTCCGGGAAAGTCCGGCGCGAAGCGCTGACCTCTCGTTAGCGATGTGTGTGGGAAAGCGACTTATCCCCAAAATGGGGTGGGTCTCTTATCCCCTTAGTCTCCCCGAAATCTGGGAATACGAGGCCTCCCCGAAATATGGGCGAGAACATAAACTAGGCGTAAGTCTGGGTAAACCCATATGGCCATTGGGCCCCTAGCAATGTAAGTCCTTGACGGGACAAAACCGCCAAGGTCGCACCTGTTCTTACGAGAAATATTGGTGTGAAGAAAAGCCTCAGTTAAAAACTGAGCGAAAGTCCTAGTTTCTTTGCCACACCTTCAAAATCGCTACACGAGCGCGAAAGGAGAAACAAAGCCTAAACGACGGAGGAAAATTTAAACGAGGCCCAAAAGGCGACGAGGCGATCACAAGGCGGAAATTTGCTACGAAACCGTGCGTAAATTAAACTAAACAAAAAATGGGAACAATAGAAAGGGAACAGAGCAGCCCCGTCCCGGCGGGTGAAAGCTTCAGGATAGGTGAAGTGCACGATTATGCAAAAGTATCGGCGCCCAGGCCCCCTCTTGATGTTACTCTTGAAAGGATGGAGGCGCTGCCGGCCCGTACGGGATTTCAGAGAAATCCACCCAGGATTTTCGGTCTTCAAGGATTTCGGCTCCACGCTGTAGAAATAGAAAAAATAGGAGGTTTTCGCTTCAAGACCAATGGCGTTACAGAGAATCTCGAAGCAACGAATGAAGGCCCAGGTGTTCAAATGAAGTTGGCACGGGGCTACGTTGATCTCCCTCATAACCTGATAGAGGAAGGGAGAGAAAGGTAGTTTGATTCTCAGATCAAGGAAGAAATACTCATAAACGTAGAAGAAGTGGGGCTGTTCCGCGCCTTGCTCGATTGCGCGGCACTTCCAGGGACGGTGGATGACCAAGCCTCGGCCGGTGATGAGGGCATCCTCAAGGGACTTCTCGTGGCAGAACTGTGAGACCCAAGTTTTTAAGCTTAGAATAAATTAATTAAATTCATACTCAAGATGAGGTTTCGATGTATCGTGAAGGAAACCTGAAATAAATATATGAAGGAGAAGGTTCAGGAAAAGACTAAGAATGGTATTAAAGTCGCTATAAGCTGTAGCACGAGTCTTATTCATTTCCGCCTTAGGGCGAAAGCGGTAGTAAAGGGCTAATCTGCTCTTAAAGTACTGTAGAAGCGGAATTCAAAAATATTTAGAGGAATATAATAATTTCTCTTATTCCTTTCCATGACGAGTGTTTTGACACGAAACTCTAGAATGTACAAACGATCGATTTCAATTCTCGGAAGTTTGCCGAAACTGAACCCCTGATAACTCAAAAACCTTAAAGTAAACTGTTGATGAAGACTTTTTCTATTCGGAGCTTCAAACGAAGATTCCACACGCGTACACCCATTTCTTTCGATGTTTTCAATCTTTCTACAGGAGGAAGTTTTCTCATCCGACACCAACTGCAAAAAGTAATTTTTCGGGTTAAATCGTTTAACACCGTTAGTGAATCGTTTGTTTAAATTCCAAGAGACCTGTTTCGAGTTCTGGAATTCTGTCGCCGGATTCTATCTTATAATTCATAGAGGAACGCAAAGGAAAAATCGGAATCGCGAATTTTTTATTTTCCTGCGTTTTCCATCATCTATAAATAGCAAGAAAAATCAAATTTTCTCACCATTCCCATTGCTAAACCTGGGAGCTCAAGAGGAAGGAGGGAGAAGGAGATTTTTACTGATTCTAGCCTGATCGTCGCTCTGTTCGTTGCTACGCGTAGACCTCAAGGTTCTGATGCTATTCCTTACATGTGATCGTAAATTCTGTCGCTTTTCTCTATGTCTTTCTGTGCTCAAAGTTTTGAGCTTTTTGTAAAACTGTCCAAATAACTTGATTTCTCTGTCAAAACCTATTCTCTACTAACCTAAGAGCACGATTATCCAGTTGTAATTCGACAAATATCGCCGAATCGTTGCGGAGCTTCAATTTTGTGAAAATACCCATTTTCTGACCAAAGCTTCGTTCTTTGGATTAAAAACTCTCGACTAAGCTTAGTGCCAGTAGGATTAGTTGTCATAAACATTGTTAGGGACAACCCCATCAAATTTTTTTTTCGAAATTCCGACTTTGAGTTTCCGAGCTAAAAATCTTGACCAAAAGATCCCTAGTCGCATTTCGAATTCTAAAATTTTTCTGAGAGTTTCCCTGGCCTAGATATCGCCTAAGAATACCTAGGAATTGAATTAGATAGAAGAAAAAGATCGGGAAACCCTATTTTGATAGTGGCCGAAACTTATTTGCTATGGTACCGTATCCAAAAATAATTTTTGGGTCTGTATGACCTGAGTTATAGTGTAGCCCTTTCAATTGTCGAAATTTTGGCGTCGGTTTCGTGTCATTCCGAGTTCGGTAGCTCGAGTTATGCACGTTTTAGCGAATAAAGTGTTTTTGTACAAAATTTGAATTGAGTCAAAACTCATCCATTCGGGGATAGCCTTCCATCCGTGCCTAAATGTTGTACTCTGAAGCTTCTTGAGCTTTGTCTAAACGTTAGTTAGTAATGTTTCGATTGTACGGACTTATTTTGATCGATTTTTGCTTTGCTTGCTCTAAGGTTCGTTTGTGGAAACCTTGGGCTTGACTGAGCAAGCTTGTGAGCGTGACTTACACGGTGATTCTGGAGGAACTAGAGGTGAGGGCAACTTACCTTGCTAGCTAATGTTTTAGGCGTCGACCAATTCGACTTGATTTATTGTTTATGCCTTTGTATGATTATGTGATCTGGCAAATGTTTTCTGAGGCTTATGTCGTTGTTAATCAATAGAGACGTGTGTCTCCGACTTCTGGGGCTTCGACCGACATATGTGTTGCTAATTGATTATAATCGTTGATTGATTCACATGCTACGTGCTAAGTGGTTAATCATAGGATGTGTTGATATATGTTTATGATTTGACTGTTGCTATGTTTGAATATTGAGCTGAGCTATATGCCATTATTTCTGCTGAGTTTATGATGTTTTTCATATGCTCTATTGAATTGTACTGATTTGAGATAGTACTTGATTATATGATTTCGGAGTGTGGGGAAAACGTGATGTTATGCCATGCTAATGACGAGGTTTGGGAAATGTTAGGCAGGCTCTGACCGGAGGTCTAAGCCATAGTCATTTTAGGATCGAGACCTTCCCGGGGAATTACTTGGGTTTATTGGGATCTTTTTACTTATAGAGTTTTGGAACAAAAGAGAAACGAAACTTGACTTCATAAATGAAATTCATAATGCATTAACCAACGATAGAACATCTTCAAATAGTACTAACAATTTCTTGGAAAAGACTTAGGATTTGAAATAAGTTTGAAAACAGGAAGTGTCGGTGATCCTAGCGTTGTGACTGGGACAGTCATTGAGTGCGGATGACACTCCTTGATCCTTGAGCATTTGGTTCAATCATCAAGAGGATGAGCTGTTGTGACGAGAAGTCACTGAATGCGAGCAGCATTCTCTCGAAATGTTGATCAGTTGTTTGCCCATCGAGCTGGTGAGCCAAAGTAACTTGAAAAGTCACTGAGTGCGAGATGCATTCTTTTGCTCGTTGAGCAGTTTGGTTGGCCATCGAGACGGTGAGCCAAAGTGACTAGGAAAGTTACCAAGTGCGACTAGCACTTCTTTGTTTACCTTAGGGTATTGTAGAGACAATGTACTCTAGCTAGACACGCGTGCCTTGGTGAGGACGATTCATTGTTTGGCAAACCATATTGCATCATGCATACATTTTCTGGGGAGCATGAGGCTTTTCGAAGGATGATCTCAGACCGCACTACATCAGAGCGAGATGCTTCATTGAAGCGAGATGCTTCACAGGAGCGTGCTGCTTCAGAGGAGCGAGATGCTTCATAAAAGCGAGATGCTTTAGCGGAGCGAGATGCTTGGCTTGTCCCATCCATCGAGATGGTGACATTTTATCCGGATCATCTTTTGAGCATGACATTTGTAACACCCCGATTTCGGTGGCGTCACTTTAGTAACCAAAAGTAAACTTAATGCGGAAAAACGTGAATATATTTTTTTTTCCGATTATAACTAAGACAAGACTGAAATAAATAAAACCCAAGTGCGAAAAGTAATAAAACTAATATACAATATATAAACAGCCCCCGCTGTAAGTAGCAACCTCGTCACGAGTGAACCTCCAGTGACGGGTAATAGAAGAGTAGCGCCCGTAGGCAAAAGTACAAACCAAAAGAAAAGGTTAAGTGTCCGCAACACTATCCCTCAAAATGAGAATAAGCTGGCCCATCGGCCTGAAACAAGACTTCCTAAGTCCAACCAACTCTCTGTGAATCCCGTAACGAAACCACACAAAAAGCTATAGGTGGGAAACTACCCTGTCCCGAATGAAACAAATGATGTTCAGAGCTAAGACTCTACTCCTACACTAATCCCATCTCGAGGAGCTCACACTAACACTCAATCCTACATGCTAGCGTGATCGTCGTCCGAATCTGAATCCAGAACGACTAAGTCTAGGTACATCCTCCGTCCTCCGCTCGCTATCGCGATGCGCTCCTGTTCCAGCATCCCAACTCTAGTTTCCCCCGAAGGGTGAACCGTCGTGAACTAGTCCGCCAAAGACATCTGACAAAGGGCGTTTGTTCGCCAAAGCACACACAGAAGACGCGAGGGTCAACTCCAAAGAATTATGTAAATAATAGCAAGGATAGATACAGATAATAGGATAGCCACTTAGGCTTTTAGCTAGGGATAACATCCTAGGGTTGCATATCTCATGATGAATATAAACGACGATAAATCACAGTTAACATGCCTCAAATAGAATTAACAAGTATCAAACACACTCATCACTAAGTCAGTATGCATGTTGCATGAAATGATATGCAGGCTAACCCAGTTAACCACATGCATTCCGGAAAGGGATGGACATCAAACGGATCAGCCCTAACACCAGCCACGGTGGAGCCATTTCGGCCCGCGTGCCTCTTACACCACACAAAGGTAGCCAGATCAGCAGTAAACCCGTAGGTCTGCCATTTCGGTCTGCTACAAGAGACGTCTACAAACGCTCTTCCACGGCATTCCGGGTCTTATGACCATTTTGGAAACCGACGAGGTCCAGAGTACGTCCTGTGTTAATACCTCATTAATGTTGCATGTATGCAAAATGATTAGTCAAACAACGTCTCCGTCCTCACTCGACACGTCGCCACGTGTTCTAGGGAAGTTAAAGTCTCTAAAAGCTTACCCTAAGGTAAAGTCGATTCTGCGACCAAAAGACACACTTCACAACAACACATAGCTGCTCCAACAGCACAACAACAAACGCTGCTCCAACAGCACAACAACAAACGCTGCTCCAACAGCACAACAAACAAACGCTGCTCCAACAGCACAACAACAAACGCTGCTCCAACAGCACGACAACAAACGCTGCTCCAACAGCACAACAAACAAAACGCTGCTCCAACAGCACAACAACAAACGCTACACTTGGATCCGACGACACTCCTCGTTTTTCCAAAACTATGATTTGACTTCCAATGCCTTCCTTCGAGGTTGTTATCATTACTTAAAGATTTTGAGGTTTTTTAAGGTCTTATGAATTTTCTTTATAAAATAGATTCCATTTTGTCTTATCGCAAGTCTTATACATTTTCAGGATCTCCCAATCCCAAGTCGCTTCCAGAGGATGTCTCGATCCACTAAACAAAATTAAGGCCCGAACCACGTTCATCCTATCAAACTTTCTCAAAACTCTCAAAATAAAATCGGCATGACCTGCCCGCTATTCTCACCATTCAGAATCTCAGATTCCAGTACAGAGCATATATAAATCATCACAATCAACAACATGTCATATATCAATAAATCGCATCATAAACACTTAGCACTTAGCATATAAAGCATGCACCACACATCCTAGATTACCCACATAGCACATAGCATGTAAGACAATCTCAAAAACATTCAGTAGATGAATCATCTACATTGTCAGCCGAAGCCTCAGAAAACATTTTCCAATCACACACAATTCCAGTGCATAAACAGTAAACAATGTCGAAACATCGACCCTAAGCATTAACTAGAGATTCAGTGAGAAGCCCTCACCTGTAGATTCTCCAGGACGATCTCCTAACACTTGTTCACAATCAAAGGCTTGCTCCTCTGGGAATTCCTCAAAATCACCTTTAGAGCAAAACCACAGAAATACTATCAGAATCTATCGAAAACTAAGCTATCGATACTTACTAAGGTTACTCGAAGTAATCTATACTCTAAGGTACGATAATCTAGCGCGAAAAGACAAGTTTTCGGAAAAGGAAATTTCCTCCTCCCCCCTAATAGGGCTCGGCCACTTTGTGCAATTATGGGGCTCGATTTTTCTTCGATCAAACTTGGTTCCTATGCTTTCATAAGCCGTAACTAAGGGTATTCTGAACTCGGAAAAATTATCGGATCAAAAACTGTCGCAGGGGTATTTTGGTCATGATTTTTAACTTAGAAATTTCAAAACTGAAATCCCAAAAACCAAATTTTGCAGGGACGTTACTAACGACGTTTATGACAACTAATCCTACTAACACTAAGCTAAGGCGATAGTTTTTAGCCTAAAGGTTAAAGCTTTACCTCAAAAACTCCAAAAATGGGCATTTAAGGCTAAAATTGATTCCGGCGGAATTCCGGCGACATAACGGAAAATCTAATCCGGCAGAAGTGATCTTGGGCACATATAGAAGAGGTTTAGAATCAGAAATGAAAGATTCAGGATAGTTTTGCAAAAACCCATAAACTATCAGCTCAGAAAAGTCTACAGAAAAGCTATGGAAAAAGCGATCAGAGGTAAGGATTAGCGACTATACCTCGAAGCCTTGAAGTAGCAACTGATTGATCGACGATCAAGCAAGAAATGAAGAAAATCTTCTCCTCCTCCTCTCCTCTCAAACTCGCGGCCTTGGTGGGTAGAAAATGGTGGAGTTTTGTGATTTCTTCTCACTTGCTTGCTATATATAGAAGATGGCAAATCGCGGGAAAATGAAAGTTTCGCGATTCTGATTTTTCCGGCGTCATTCTCCATGAATTCTAAGATAGGTTTTGGCGAAAGAATTCCAAAACTAAAATGAAGCCTCCTTGTATTTTTAGCGACTAATGCATAATCGGTATAAAACTATTTTACCCGATAAGTTGCTTTTTGCATCGAATGTCGGAATGGAAAACTTCCTTCTGAAGAAAGATTGAAATCATCAAGAGAAATGGGTGTTCGCGTGTGGAATATTCATTTGAACCTCTGAATAGATAAAGTCTTCATTGTCGAGAAATTCTAGGGTTTTGAAATACCAGGGATTCGGTTTCGGCAAACTTCCGATGATTGGAATCGGACGTTCGTAGATCCTAGAGTTTCGCCTCGAAACGATTGTGATATATGGAAAAAGAGAAGTTCTAACATTTCTCTGAAGATTTTTGGAATTAACTGCCATCGTGCCTAAAAGTGAAAATTAGCTATATACTAGGGTTTCTGACCTAGGTTTAAGCGTGTAACGATCGTGCTATAACTTTTATCGATCATGATGCAATCCTTTGACTTTTCCTGAACTTTCTCCTTCATAAATTTATTTCATTTGGTAAACTCTAGTTCAGGTTTCCCTTCACAATACATCAATCCTAATCGTAAATGGAAATCTCTTCCACTTATCCTAAGCTTAAAATCTTGGGTCTTACAACATTGCATTGGCACGCCATGCACCTAGCTATATTTGTTGATGTGTCGAAGATTTATTTGTTATTTGTGATTTGATGTTGATAAACATCGTTATGTATCTTGACGATTTGATGTTGATAAACATGCTATGTATATACCTTAGGGTAGGCAATACATAACTTTTATATATATATATATATATATACCCCTTATTCTTAACATGTTGCTTGTAATATCTATTATATTTTGTGAGTTGACCCTCGCGTTGTGGCTTTGTGTGTATCACAGAGAGTTGATCGGACTAGGTGGTCTTGTTTAGGCCGTTTTGGGCTGACTTACTTTCGTTTGGAGGACTGTATTTCGAATACTTGACTTTTACTTTGGTTTGTACATATTTGTCCACGGGCACTACTCTCAGTTACTTTCTGTTACTTTCCCGTCACTGGAGGTTACTCGTGACGTGGCTTGCTACTTACAGCGGGGACTGTAAATATATTTGTACATTAGTTATGTTAATCTTTCGATGTGGAGTCTTTATTTCGACAAGTCTTTTTATTTAAACAATCGAAAAAAATATTCACGTTTTTCCGCTTTATTTTCTTTTTGGTTACTAAAGTGACGCCACCGAAATCGGGGTGTTACAAGAACCCTCCGGCCTGGCAGGCCAACTCGGCGTTGGACTTGTTAGTGGACAACTCAGAGGGTTGACAGATGGCCCCTTGAGTGGGTTCCCGAGTTGTAGACAGGGGAAGGGTGGAGAAGATTTGGTGCCAAAAAGCGTTTTTCTCATTTTCATTAAGGGGAACCCCCCGGCGGGGGGAAGGATAACCGTAGCGGGGTACGCTTGAGCGGCGTTGCGGGGTCGAGAAGATCCTTTGATGCGGTGTTGGGGAGTCATTTTTCGCTAACAAAGAAGGTTAAGGACGAAAGGGTAGAGGATGCAAAGTTGTCAGCAAACTGTTAGAATTCCAGAAGCGGTGAATGAGAGAAGAAAGAGGAATTTAAAAATTGATATAAGAAACGGTTGGGGAATCGTGTCTTATCATGACAAAGGTGGAATGATTACTCAAGGAAGCGTGGAGTGGTTTTCGGGAAACGAGGGCAGTGCATTAAATGAAAAGTTACAACAGTTGAGGCTGATTGGTTTGAATTCAAATTGTCAGGCTTTACCACTATTTGAAGGGACGTTTCAGAGATAGCAGTTGGGATTCGGTGGATTTGCTGACCTTAGCGCTACTTCAAGGCGCGACGCTTGGCAAAGGCTCGACACATGTCAAAGTGTCACGATTCAAAGCACGTGTGTAGCAGTGATAGGGCGAGCGGACCAAATTCCATTGACACAAGACTGCTCGTGGACTCTACTCGCCCGGGAAAGGGGGAACACAACAAGAAGTCTAAAATATAGATTTTAAAAGCTTTACTCACCAGGCCATGTTGGCTACTGTTGCTCATTTTGTTAAACGCCCTAGGTTTTAGAATTGATTAGTCTCTTATGGTTTTCGCCTTAAGTCTTTTTGCTTTAAAGACACACTTAGCTCTCATGCTTCGAGCTCGGTGTCTTGTGGACTTGTGGACTGGGCGAGACCCCAGGGTATTCATATTGAAATTTAGTTATTCTCTCTCTTTAGCGGTTAGAACTTCTCTCTCTAACACATTCGTATCACTCTCCTCACACTTTGGGTACTCTACCCCCATTCAATGTTCTCAGGATAGAACAAGAAGCAACTCTTTGTAAACCCAAACCTTCTACAATCTGTTTGTAGTTCCTTAAGAGACCAGTGAGGTCAGATTTCTTGAGAAGACTAAGACTTGTTTGTCTTAGTGTTGCCAGTTCTTAGATTTGTTAGTCACTGAGCAAGGTGTGCTAATCCAGCTATAACAATCTTTGATTATAAAATTACATTCATTCTACGAAGGAAGAAATCACCTTAATGGGTGGACTGGATTAGCTTGAGGGATTTATCAAGTGAACTAGGATAAAACACTTGTGTGCTTTTCTCATCCCTTTATCTTTTACACTTTGTGTTCTTGAAACCGAGAAGATTTGTTGAAATCTTAGAGGGAAAGTTTTTAAACGTAAAACCCTTTTCAAACCCCCCTTTCTTGTGTTTTTCATACCTTAAGTAGGAGAGTCATGATGACTTTTCTCTTCGCTATCAGAGCTTATGTTATAAAAGATGTGTGAATCCCCTTCATCGTGATCTTTGGATGAACTTTGATGATGTGGAGGAGTAAGCATTTCATCCAAGGAAGGATTTAAGCTGTTGTAGGATAAGGAATCTTTTAATTCGACAGTCAGCTTTCTCCTTTTGTGCAGTGATAATGGTGCAACAGATTTCCTTTTCAAACAATGTTTGAAGGAGTCAGTTTTAGTTTTAGCACCTTGTCTAGATCGAGCCCTTGTTGTAGCATTCTACGATCCTTATTTACATATAACATACACAAATATAAGTAAATAACATTTGTTGTAGCATTCTCAAAGCACTTAAGTATCTAGTCTGCGTTGCATGAGGAATTATGCACGTCCTTTCTAAGATTCATGTTCTTCAGTAGAGGGGTTTTCATCTTGTAATTATTGAATTTGACTTGGTTTGTTGCCTCTACTTTCTTAACTCAGGGTGTCTTGATCATCACCCTTGTGCTCTGCTTTCAGCCAGATTCGTCACTTATTAAATTCTGTTACCCAGGTTGCTTATGTCATGTCTTCATGGACGCCAATTTGATGTGTTATCTACATTGTTGTCAATCTCTAAAGATATCTCTTAATCTCTTACTAGATTACAATATCAAGTACCAAAAATGAGACTAGCGGGGGTAATAACTGTTTTTTCAAATCTCAGCTGATATCTCGAGATATCTCTTACTCTCGTGTAATATCGCGAGATTACCACGAGATTACGATATTAACTTATTTTGTTAAAAATGTCAAAAAATGTTTTGTCTAAGGCTATTACAGTCATTTAACCCACAAATTTTAGGGCTTTCACTCATTTTTGCCGTTCTTTCCACTCATCTCTGTCGATCTTTCCACTTCTTATCTCATCTCTGCGTGCGCAGCCTTCACTCATCCTCTCGCGTGACCACCAGCGCAACTTCCTCCTCCTCCGACGCGGCTTATCCTCCTCCTTTAGATGAAATCCAATCTGATGATGAATGGATAACTAAAGAGGTAGATGTAGAGGAGAATGATATTGATCGTCATGATGATATTGTGGATATCATTGAATTAGTTCAAGACAACATTTAGAATTTGTTTCTTGATCCTAATGTTGGAGGGTCTAAGTCTATCTCATCTGAGGAAGAACTTGATGGTGATGATGGAGATGATGATTCTAGTTGTTCTAAATTCGACGGTGTTGTAGGATTTTAAATTTGGATGACTAGTTACTTATTTGTTCTTGTTTTAAGTTTATCCTAACTTGTATTGATGTTTTGTTAACTTGTTATGACTTATGTACCTTACGTTTGGATATTTGATAATTTTTTGCATGATTTTAATTGTCATTGTTGGATAATTTGAATAATTTTTAGTACTATTAGTGTGACTTAATCATTATTATAGTTTTAAAAGTATTATTTTTGCACGAGGTAACGTTACGAGATTACCTCCCCTCCACGAGATTAGGTAATCTTTAGAGATTGACAACCATGGTTATCTAAGCATGGGTTGGTGTAAGCGAAAATATTTTATTTAGGAAATGCTAAAGGGCATGAACCTTTGACGCACCATGTTGCACGACGACTAAAAAACCACACATTTTTAAAATTGAAAATAAACTAAAATATGAGTAATTGTTTTTGTCTCTAGATCCTTCTTTCTCCCTCTAATACAAGCACAGTGGTAGGTAGCCACATATCCAATGGGGAGTTCTTTCTCCCACTGATACAAGCACAGTGGTGGGTAGCCACAGATTCGACGGAGAGTTCAGAAAAAATGTTGATGACCACCCCATCTTTCTTGTACTACTCGCTCCTCCTCCACTCAACCTCCCCCACCGCTTCCATATTATTCATTCCTGTACCGATCAAACCCCCTCCTCCGATCAAAACCCTTGAAATCATGCTCTGATCGCTCCCAAACCATCCTTTATCCCTCCTAATGCTCGTCCCTTGCTCGATCCAGCACTACAGCCACTGCCTCAAACTCATGTAGTGCGATGCTCACTACAGTCAAGGTTTTGATGCAGCGATTTTACTATCTTCCTTTTCTTTGATTTTTAGATTGTAAAGTCTCATGACCCTGTGATTGGGGCTGATTTCTCTATATTCCAGCATGAAGGACAATGACCCTTTGATTGGGGCTGGTTTTTCTATATTCCTGCATGTAGGACAAGGGTTTGATGGTGGCTGACCTTTGATGGGGTTTTGCGGCAATGCGGTGATTGACCGCGGCAGAGTTTACTATGGCGCTAGTGGGTATGACTGAGTGTGGAGAACGCGGTGAACGGCAGAACAACTGTTTGATGGTTGGTGTGATGGGGTTAGGTCCGGTTGTGCTGGGGTCGCGGGCTTGGAGGTTTGGTTCTCACACCACAATTGCACGCTAGCCAAAAGGCAGAGAGGAAAATATGGAGAGAAAGAAGAATAAGAAAGCGTAGAAAGAAGAGAGAAAGTTCGAAAAGGCAGATTTTAACACTGATCGTGCGTCATCGTGCACATGACAGTCGTACCATATAGCAGTTCTCATTTTATTTTCTTCCTAGCTTTTGTTCGGTACCTTTTTTGTTAGATAGTGCGATTATTCTTTATTGTAGGGGCTTGTGGTTTGTTTTGTATTTTTGTCTTTGTGCTGCTAACCTCACCTCCTTCATTGAAAAAAAATCTAAAGACCGTTGATGTCCGAATTTCTCTCGCCAAAACCAAAGCATGACAACAATTTTTAGTTTTAATAATTAATATATTTTATCAATAAATGTGAGCTATTTTTTAAAATAAATATCAACAGAATATGTGTGATTATTACAATTTCGAATTATATGTACATCCAATCAAAATAACCAATGACCTTCATTTATTTTTTTTGACAAAAAAATAACAATGTCAAAAGCCAAATAAATAAATAAAATGAAAAAAAAAATAGAAGCCTAGTTAATCACAAACGTGTGAGTACAAATATAGTTAGTTAAGATTCCAATCATCCTGAGCTGGTTTTCCCATGCTCATCTCCCCCATGTCCTAAGAATAACCACCCTTCAAAGATATACCAAATTTTCAATTTGATCTTCTCTCGCAACCCCTCCAGCCCCATTGAAAGGAGGAGGAAGGATTTTCCAGCTGCATGTGGCGGCATTGAGTTAATAATCCCCTCCTTTCACATTCATATATGGCGTGGAAATGACGAATGACCCTCTTGGATTTGGAATCTTCATAATAAACCCTTAACCAGGGAAACAAACCAATGTCTCCTTACATAACCCTAAAGTAAATTACATTTTTTTGAATATGCATTTCATTTATAAGGTTTGTTTATAGATGGAGAAATCAGAGAGGAGGAGCAAGAGAGAAGAGAGGAAAGAGAGGAGAAAAAACCCAAAATTGGAATGGACGGGTGGTAACCGGGGAAAAGGGTTTCATCAATGCGAGGATGACGCGGTGGCGTCACCTTCACCGAGGGGTGTGTTTGAGGTTCCGATTTCGGGAACGGACTCAGACAGCACCGGAAGCAGCAACTACGGCGTGACACCACCGCCACAACGGCCGTCACACGTGAGAGAAGGTGGACAACAATGGAAGGCAATGATAGAGGCGTTGAAATTCAAGTCTGTTAGGAGATTCTCTTCCATTCCTTTGCTTGCTGCTAGCTATGAAATGTCCAGGAGGAGCCTGAGGAACAAGCTGGCGCGTATTCGAACCGCTCCCGTGGATGATGAGAATGATTGTGAAATTGATCTTGACGCCATTCCTACCAAGGCTTCTTGGAAGAACTTCAGTTATGCTGACCTCGTTGCCGCAACTGATGATTTCAACCCAGGTAAGAATGAAATTAATTAAGCATGGACATTTTTTCTCTTCAATTAAATTTTTATTATCAATTATTTTCTGGAGAGATTCTTGAGCACTGTTAGCCCTAACCTGACTTATAGTTATACCTACCATACAATGTTATCAACAAGACACGATAGTTGCACAATGGATTATCAAAAAGGATTTAATCAAATTAATATCATATCCATTTGGTAAGCCTCTAAGTTGCACAATAGTTGAAAGCTGCTTTAATCCGGTGACTATAGCCACATATTATTATAATTTCATTATCAGCATATTCAGGATTTTACGTTCAAAAAAAAAAAGCGTATTCAGGATTTTATGGTTGACAAAAAGAATTTCAAATTTTTGGGACTATATCCCCTTTAAATACACATTTGATTATTAGCACGCATGTTACTTCAGGAACTGACAAGAAGATAATTTTGCATAAACTTTTCAATGAATACATGCAACCAAGACAAGTTGAAATAATATTATATTATATTAACTAAAGCCTTGCCCTGAAACTCAAATGCTTATCTTAGTTAAGAAATTCACATAAGTTTCAATTTTATACAAATTAACTGGGTTTGAATAGATGTTGCCACAATTGATGAATTTGACATGATTGATTATCTATGTTCTTGACATAAATATAATTCGTTCAACCTAGCCAAATCAAAGTTGTTTAGATTAACACTATTTAGTTTTTTGGTACATAGATTAACACTATTTAGTTGACACAAAAGGGTTGAGGTATTATTTATTATAGATTTAAATATGTTTTTAGTTTTTAAAAATACAACAAATGTTGTTTTCAGTTCTACAAAGAAAATTAGTTTTTGATCCATGAAATTTTGCTTATATTGTACACAGAATGGTGACTCACTCATCTTATATGACTTTTTAAATCTTATGGGGCATTTACGTGTCACACAATCTCATTTGAGGTTCTATCATGACCCATGGGTTTCTCATGTGCACAGCCTACGTAGTACTGAATTATGTTAGTCAGTGGGTCTAACAATGCCAAATCAGATAAAACATTTCAAGTAGGAAGGGTGAGTCACCTTTTTGTGAACCACATCAACAAAACTTAATGACGGCGACTAAAAAAGATAACAATGTATATCTTTTAGGGATTAAAAACTAAGAAATATTTTTTAAGGGACTAAAATTAATATTTCCTATACTTTTAGGAATTAAAAACATATTTAAGCCTTCATAATAATTTTTTTTGAAATTGGTTCTTAAAATTTCAAATGAACAATTTTTTTTTGGTACCTCCACCTCTTTACAATTTACATCTAATTATATTAAACGAGTGGAAGGAAAAAAAAAATGTGTATTTAAAATTTAAGCATTTAGTTTGATAAAATTTATTTTAAATGACTAAATAAAAGATGCGTTGTAGCCAAAAAATATATGCATATGTTAAGCACTAAAATAGGATTTTTACTCCTTATTTTATATCACAATAAAGAAAATTATAAGTGACAAATTGACTTTGTTTTTTATCCCACCTCCCCCAACCCCTTTGTAAATTGTCTATTAATCTTTGCATTTCTGGCACCTAGAGAACTTGCTTGGAAAAGGTGGTCATGCAGAAGTGTACAAGGGACGTTTACCTGATGGTCAAGTAGTAGCAGTAAAGAAGCTAATGAGGAACGAAAACGAAGCTGAGGACAAAGCTGGTGATTTCTTATCAGAGCTTGGGATCATTGCTCACATTAACCACCCAAATGCAACACGCTTAATTGGTTTCGGGATCGAAAGTGGACTCTACTTTGTTCTTCAATTCGCCCCACATGGAAGCCTTGCCTCTTTGCTCTTTGGTGCAGTACCTCATCCTTTCTCTCAATTCTCTCTGTTTTTGCACTGTGGGCAGAGACGCAGAGTAATTTAGGCCTCAGATGTAAGAATAGTGTTAAAGTTTTTATAGTTTACTTGGCTAATAAGAGCTACATTCAATTTCTTAGGAGGTGAATGCTTGGAGTGGAAGATAAGGTTCAAGGTAGCTGTTGGGGTAGCAAAAGGGTTGCAGTATCTTCATCATGATTGTCCAAGAAGAATCATTCACAGGGACATCAAAGCCTCAAACATATTACTCAATCACAATGATGAAGCAGAGGTACTTAATTTATTTCAAATCAAACTACCATGTAAAATTGTGAACTTCATATTTGTACTTAATTTATTGAAAAGTTAAACAGTTCATTCTGTGAAAATAATTGCAGATTTCAGATTTTGGATTGGCAAAGTGGCTCCCAGATAAGTGGGCGCACCATGTTGTGTTCCCAATTGAAGGCACATTCGGGTTAGTACTGAAGCATCATTGGTTTTTGTATTTTAATTTGAGAGGGTAAGCCTCAACGCAACGCAACAACAAGGTTATTGCAACCTGACCTTGCGGTCGCAGGTTCGAGCGCCTTTCTATTTCTTATGTAACTGCATTTTCTGAAATTGTACTGGTTGATCAATGGGTGCAGGTATTTAGCTCCAGAGTACTTCATGCATGGACTTGTGGATGAAAAAACTGATGTTTTCGCCTTTGGGGTTTTGTTACTGGAGCTCATAACAGGTCGTCGTGCCGTTGATTCTAATAGCAGGCAAAGTCTTGTGATATGGGTAAGTCTTCATAACTCAAATCCTCTATTCCTTCACATTGTCTCTGTCATGCGCCTTCAAGACAACACTTCCAACTTGAAAAAGAAAAACAAAAATTACATACATAATATATATCTATATATATGTCTGTGTGTGTGTAGTATTTTTCATAGTTTACATCACAATCACAATTACAACAACAAAAAATTTATTTATTACCAATTTCCTCTAACACACAAGGCAACTATGCCCTGCAACTACTGCAATTTAAAACCATGCTGAAAACACTAATCAAAGAGTCCTTGTGTTGAACTAGTATTCATTTACATGCTTCATAGATTACAAAACTGAAAATTTCCTATTAATGTTAAATGCTAACAATTTGAAGAAGACAAAATTGTACTGTGGTTATTATTAGGCCAAACCATTGTTGGACGCAATGATGGTGAAGGAACTAGCAGACCCCAGAATAGAAGAGCAATTTGATCCCGTGGAAATGATGCGCGCCATTGCAACGGCTTCCATGTGTGTCCACCACAAGCCCACAAGACGGCCATTAATGAATCAGGTAACAAAATAACTTGCCTCATTATTTTTTAGGTGGGGTACTTATAGCATGTTCGGATTGGCTTATACTTCTCTACGAATTAATTCTAACACGTAGTAACTTGCCTCTTTGGGAACAATAGGTTGTGCAGCTACTGAAGGGTGAAGAGGTGGCTATTGAACTCAGTCAGAAATCAATAGCTCCAAGGTCACTCTTGTTAGATGCATGTGACTTGGAAGATTATACTTGTTCTAATTATTTGAACGACCTCAATCGTCACAAGCAATTAATCATGGAGATGTGATTAGATCTGTGTACAGCATTTGTATCTATTGAAACTTGTGGATTGATATTTGTAGCATTGTGCATGTGGGTGAAGCTGAAAATTCACAAGCTTGATTATTATTTCAAGCTTGACAAGATATCTTAGGCTTGTAATTTAACATGATCTTATTGCGCTAAGCATTAGTAAAGAAGGACTCTTAGTTTGTTCAATTAACTTATATTGAGTTAAGGTCTTAAGGACTTAGGATGTGCTTACAAAAAAAATGCAAAAACGTAAACTAACATTTTCCTGGTACATCATAAACTAACATTTAATTGATGGGACAATTTTCTGCTGAAATTTAAATAACTCAAATACATCATATAGATATTGATATAGATTATAACATGTTGTGATTTAATAGTATAAAAGGAATTGTGCACCGGGAATGTAAGACCCAGATTTTATTTTACTATTAGTTATATTACGACTCACACTCAAGGTTTTGTGCTGGCATGAGGGAACTATGAAAAGTGTATGATAAAACTAACAAGTGAAATGATGGGGAAAAAAATACATATATGGAATTATAGCCATACCGAATGATAGTTTGAGTCATGCATACTCATACCCAATTATAATTCGGATTTTTGAAAAATGATTCCCCAACTGCTAGAACACTGTTAAGCCCGATTTTGAGTCGGAGCGAGAATAAGACCTTTAGAATATTTTTGTGCAAATGTGTGTTCAATTCCGGAACTTTCGACTGTAATATCAATAGGGTTTACTTTCCGGAGACCCGAGGAAGTTTTATTTAACCTCAGCAAAGACTTTAGTGAACTCGCGGGGCACAAATAATTGTGTTCAGGGCTCCTTCCGGAGTTTTCCGTCCGCATAGTCTTAATCCTTTTTCCTTAAGGAATCTTTTTCGCGGAGAAAGTTATATCATCCGGGTTTCTAATTGGGCTTGAAAAATTGTAATTCACAATTTGAGTTGTATGAGTGTTTAAGATGATTTCCTACCATAGATACCACATGAAAATGCCTATGAATTAATTTATTTTGAAAGAAAAGTTTGGATTGCCCTAAAAGCCTAGAGATGGCCGGGAGCTAGGAGTGGTGTTGGGGGAGGATAATCTCTTTTTAAAGCTCATGAGCCTAGGTTGAGTTCGAGAGAATGTCGAGTTGAGTTTAGCATGAATATGTGGTATATGTTTTGTTACTGCAACATGCTAAATGATTTCTTGTCCTCTAATTAAACTAAGTGATAATATGTTCAATTGATTGAAAGGTCTCACATGAACTTTGAATGATGATGTAAGTAGGAAATGAAATGGAAATGAAATTGTATGCCTAAAACGAGTTACAGGGCTATTAAGGAGGGGAAGGAGAAGAGAAAATGTCGGAAGTACTAGGGACCATTTCCGGAAGTTACGCCGACCAAAACCAACTCCTGATCCTAGTTCAAGGACAACATTCATGTTTATCCTTCATTTTTAAAATTAAAATGAATTGAGTTTTGTTCACGCCCTCAAATGAGTGTAAATGAAGTGAAGAAAAGATTGAAATAAAAGAAAACAAAATAGAAAATAAGAGATGCGTGGTGTGTTGTGTATTGAAATAAAACATAAATAGATAGAAAATAAATGTAAAAATAAAGTGCAATAATGATGAGATCTTTACTTATATTTTAATTGGGGGGGGGGGGAAGGGTGGTGAGTTAAGGGAATGAAGAGATTTGTAGGGTGAAGGGTCAGGGTTCGAATCCTGGTGAAGGAACTAATTTACTAACAATTAACAACTAACATTGGCCTATAAAAAAAAACTTATATTTTAATTTCAGAAATGATGAATATATTATATATCCACATGTCACAGCTATTGTTTACTTTCAGACAGGACTCCCATTAAAATGACAAAGCAAACCGCAAAGCTAGGGAAGTTGCTTGGCAACTCATAACAACATGACTGCAGAGGCTATGTTACAATTTGGCATCTTAATCCTAACCTTATCACTATTCTTCGTCATGTACACTCTCCGCAACCAAATAACCCAGCCGAGAATCCGAACCCGCAACAAGACCCGTCAACCCGACCCAAACCGCCACCTGGTCCAAGCAACGCGTCACCTAGCTCGAGCCAGATCCACCACCGCCACACACCGAGCCCAACACGCAAGAACCGCTCTCGTTGAAGCCGACCGAGCTCTCTCCATCTCACCCAGGGACCCCTCCGCCCACATCCTCCGAGCCCGAGCGCTCATCCTCATGGGTCGCCGCGCCGCCGCTATCAGATCCCTCGATTTCGCCCTCTCTCCGCCGGCGGCTAAGTCGCTTTCCGCGGCGGAGCGCGCGGATGCTCTTGTTGAGAGGGCGGAGGTGAAAATGGCTGTGAATATGCGGCGGCGAGTTGACTCGGCGATGGCGGATCTAAAAGAGGCAATGGGACTGAGTCGAGGGATGAGTGTGAGTACTAGTAACTCGGTGGGGATGTGTTTGTTGGGGAAGTGTTGTGAGTGGAAAGGGATGAAGGGTGAGGCTGAAGATGCTTTCCGGGAGGCTCTTGATGTTGATCCTGATTCAGTTGAGGCTCGTAATGGGTTGGATCGGTTAGGCCCATGAAGTTTTCCTTTTTTGGTAAAAAATTGTTTTGGTAATTTCGAACCGGATAAAACCATTAGTTGATGTAGATGATAATATTCTAGTAATTCTACCTACTATTTATAGACTTGAACGCGAGACATCTGCTTAAACTAAATCAATTCGTGTTAGTTGATCTACATGCTTAGCGGCAGGGGCGGATTCACCGCCGGCAAGCTTGGGCCTATGCCCAGGCTCTGGCCGAAAAAATAAATTTTTTCTTTAGACCAGATTATCTTTGGGGCCCAAAATAAGAAAAGAAAAGGGTAAAATTTGAAGGTGAGGCGTGGGTGTGGCTGACAGGCTCAGTGCGTGAGGCGGTGGCGATGGGTGAGTGAGGACGGTGTGGGTGAGGCGGATATGTGAGTGAAGCGTGGGTGAGATTCTGCTTGAGGATCTAAACCAACTGTGACTCCCACCTTCATCGTGTTGTCCAGAACGCAGCAAGGCAAATACATAAGAAACATGGTTGTGCGACACATGAGCATGAGAATAGGAAGAAGACAACTTAAAAACTAGGGTTTCTTTGGTCAATTGGGTCAAGGCCAATCTATATCCACATAAGTTAATGAATATCACCCACCTTTTGTGAAAAAAAAAAAACACCGTTAGTTAGATGCTGATGTACACAAGTTAGCTGGACTCTTTTTGTAAAAATTAAAAACCAGATTTTTCATTCAACTGTTGGACCTTATGGTTGACAAAAACATTCATGAAATGGTGTATTTTAGCATTATTAAACAATGGAGTTAAAAAAAAACATTATTAAACAATGAATAAAAAGTTACAATGAAAAAATTACAATAAAAAGTGAATGATAAGCTCAACCTCAAAAATTACAGTGAAATTATTCATATAAGTTAATAAGAAAATAAAATAGTATATGTATATTTGTTTTTTTTGACAGATAGTATATGTATAGTTGTTAAAACTAATTTAGTTATAATTTTTAATTTATTTTAAACTAAGTATTTATATCCATAAAAAAACTAGGTATTTATATAAATTTTCTTATCTTATATTGTCTTCTTGGACGTGTCTTTTTCTTATCTTGTATTGTCTAACGAAATGGAATCCAAATTAGCTATACTTTTGTTGGTAAAATGACGAATCTTTTTTATTTCGGTTTATGACTATTTATATATTGTGGCGTGTGAATTTGTGGTTTTAAAATTTGCCCAGGCTTCCCAAAATTTCTGGTTCCGCCACTACTTAGCGGTGAAGTTTTCCTTTTTATTCGAAGATAGGAGAAGCATTTGAACACAACCATAACATAAGATAAATAGTTCCTTGGTCTTCTATTGATTATTGAGTTGTAGCTTATTCTTTTCATGTTTTGTAATGCTGCTATTGGCATATGGCAGTGAACATTAAAATGTAAAAACAAATGTATAAACCCACTCTATTATAAATATTTTGTTTTTGCTATCAAATAAAAAATAACTCTTAAGCTTATTTGAGTTAGCTTAGAGGATTTTGTTCTACATTAGTATTAAACAAAGGCTTAATTGCAACTTTGGTCCCTGACGTTTATCAATTCCACGATTTTAGTCCCCCACCTAATTTAATTACACAGATGGTCCCTGACTTTGCTGTCCGTCTGCAACGTTGGTCCTACTGTTTATTTGTTCATGGAGGAGGTTTATGTGGATGGTCACTTAGCTGATGTGGAAGTCGAATTGGAGAAAGAAAGAGACCAGCAACTGATTCAACCTTCTTCCTCGCCTCCAAGGACTCGGTTTTTACAGTCACGGTGCTCTAACTGATTCTACCCTCTTCCTCACGGTGCTCTGTTTTTACAAGAGGAAGAGGGTAGAAAATGACTGTTTCAGGTCTCACGTGCAACTCACATGCTTCCCTCTCTCTTTAGTCCTTCTTTCTCTCTCCAATTGGACATCTATGTAAGCCTCCTCTATTAACAAATAAACGGCAGGACCAACGTTGCAGACAGCCAGCAAAGTCATGGACCATTCATGTAATTAAATTATGTGAGGGACTAAAATCGTGGAATTGGTAAACGTGAGGGACCAAAGTTGCAATTAAGCCTTAAACAAATATGTATTATAATATATGGTGCTAGCGACGCTCATTTCAACACTATCATTTATTGGTTAAAATTTCTTAAGTTTTAATAAATTGAAACTATAATTCAAACTTGTAGTGGATATCATATGAATTTCAACTAATAAAAATTATTGCGCCAACAATCAACCCACATTTTTTAGAACGTATTTGGAATGGTTAAAAATATAAAGTTTTTTCAAGTTGGAAGAGCACCTGATTCAAAGGAATATGCATGTGATATAAAAAGTTGTTCCAATTTGGTAGTGTGGCAAAAAATTGATGTGGCCGCTCCACGTCTTACTAAAGAATTGATAAAATTATAAATGGATAGATAAGTAGATTGCATATAGGTTTTTCTAAAAACATATTTCTCCAAAATAATCGACCAAACATAATGCTAAATATAAGAATGTTGGGCAGAGTTCCAAAGTTCCATATTTTGCGGTTGATTCCTACGTTTTGAAAAATGGATTATGCAAATTCTACATATTTCACCAAGAAAGTCTCAAAACCAACTTGGGAATAAAAGGTGTTTATTTATATGACTGCTAAGTTAACAAGCAAATCTGTTCAAATCTAAAAATGCTCCCCTCAATATTCCTCAATTAATCCAGATTAATTCGAACTTTACCAGCCAAAACCTCCTACCTATCGTTCATCTGAGCTTAAATGATAAAAGTTTAGCGGGGGCAAGATAAATTGCACCACAGAATGATAAGCTTCTGACTAGCTAGCAAAACAAAAAATTAGCAAAGGTAACTAGTTGATTTACTAATTCAATGGGACTGATGATTAGGCCATATGAAGAACTCAGATCCTGGTGGCAGAGAACTCAGTGGGGTGGGTGCATTGGTGAAATTTGCAGCAGACTCAGCTGTGGCATTGACAGTGCTGGTAGGATGAAAATGGTAGAAGAGGTTGTTGTGAGGATAAAATGCTGAAGAAGGATCATAAGGTGGCGACATAGCGGCAACTGGATCAATTGTTGAGAAATTGATGCTGCTGATACTCAAGTTTGTGGAGTGAGGTTGTTCACTGCTACTCACAGGTGGAGCCTTCTGCTCTGATTCTTGGGAAAGCTTCAAGCGCTTTGATGCCCCACCAACTGGAAGAGAATTCTGCAATATGGTTTCCACATCATACCTACTCATCTCAAAATTGGTCACAGCACTTGCACCTCTAAACTTAATAGCTGCAATGTCATATGCCTCTGCTGCTTCCTCTTCAGTTGCTGTTAAAATACAAAAACCAACACTATTCAACTTTACAAAAAAAAATTACAAAACATGCAACAAGAATTGTTTTAATTCATGCCATGCTCAAGAGTCAAGATCATTTACCTTTAAGGAATTGTATATTGTTAAGTCTCATATTTACTAGAGATGTGGTTAATAAAATAATAACAAAATTGGAGGACAATCATCACCTCTAAACTAGTTTTTGAGTAAAATTATCCCTAGCCCAAATTCTAATGTGGTATCACAACCAATGCTAGATCCATTGTTGAAATTCCACGCGCCAGATGTAATGTTATGTCTCACATTGATTAGAAATGTGACTAATGAAGTACCTCTAAACTTTGTGGTAGAGTTAGGTTCAGCCCAAATTCTAATATTTAATTGTCCTTACTTTCACTGTTATAAGATGGGCTCAACTAATTTCTCTCTATTGTGCCAGAGTAGGATCTATGATGTTGTTATCAAACTTGACTTTACCACAATCCATTAAAAATCCAATCACACTGTGTATAACATAGCAAGTTAGCAACAGTAGAAACTAAAAAACATACCGAATGTTCCCAGATATAGATCTTTGTTTCCAGCAACTCGGCCAATTCTTGCTTGCCATCTACCTTGTTGATGGTGCCTGAAGGATTCAAAAGTATAAAAATATAAGAGACATGGGGAACATTAATTACACAGTAGGACATTTACAATATGTTAAATTGTATTTTTAATTACAAACCTTGTAACACCCCTGTATATGGAAGCTCCCCTCGAAAAACCACTGCTTTTCCTGCAAGTTGGGGCTAGTTATAGACTTATAGTTGTGTCATCGTCAGTATAGTGCTAAATAGATAATAGGCTAGCTTAGACAAACCTTCGCAGTGATGCAATAAATTCTTGCTTTCCTGCATGTTGCATCTCCTCCAATTCCTTTGTATAACTGGTAACCTGAGGATAAAACTATGCTAAGTGATGCAAGTTCAAACATAGGTCCATTCAAAATCTTGAATACCTTTATACTACACTTCTAGTTACTCAAATCCTATTTTGAAGCATAAAGGCCATGCAAACTTAAGCCTCTTAGATTCATATTAAGATCCTCTATCTCTATATGATGTCTCAATCTCTGTCCAACCAATAAAATTGTGTCATATGTTAATTAAAAAGGGCATGGGTATGGCGGTTATAAGCGCTTACATGGGTGATTTTCAAATGATGATCCAATTTTATTGGTGGCACATAGTACGCCAAATGAGGACAGAGGATTTCAGTCCCTTAGTTTCCATCCCTGTAAACACAGGGTTTGACCTCTAACCCCATTAGTTACTATAGCATTAATGTGTCATGTCCCCACTAGCCATTGGCCAGCTAAGCCTTGTAAGGTTTCAAGTACAAACCCCTTCAAAAGAGGACCTTAATTTATTTACTTGGCACTTAAGCTTCAACTCAATAAGGTTTCATTTTGACAAAATATATCCAAGTATGAACTAATAGTCATTCCTTAAAGTAGAATTTTCCCACTCCCTAGCCCCACTTCAATGTTTTCAGCTCAGCAATACAGGTAGAATTTCATGCACCCACCACACATGACAAAAATAGATCTGAACAGAATAGTAAAAGAGGTTATTACAGGAAAGTTTGTGGTAGCTGTTGGTCCCCAGTACTTGAGAGCTGCTAAGTCATAAGCTCTCGCTGCCTTTTCTTCATTGTCATACCCACCTGATAATAATGACAATTTATCATGTTTCAACAGTATCAAGCTTACAGTTAAGTTGAGAACAATGTAGAATAAAATTAAGTAGCAGAAACATTTCTTACCCAAATACACTGCAGGAATAGTCAAATATCCGGGTTACAGCCATGAAGTGCAGAAAGCCACGTTTCATGCAGAGTAAAGCCAAAAAAATCAAATTCCAGTGTATAGAGTGGTCAAAATATTATAGTAAAAACTACTTTTTCTAAGCTAAAAATGTAAAGGACCAAAAGAAAAGTGACCACATCAATGCAACGGTGACCAAAAGAAACTAATCCCTTTTCTTCCCCCTCTGTAGCCACAATCAGTAAAAACAACAGTACATTAGATACCATGCATCTACCCCACTATCTTTTCAAATACAGTGAAATGAAAAAACTCATCAAGGTTTAATAACCGCATAAAGTTATTGATGCTAAATTTTCAAATTATTTGCCTCATAAAGGTGTAATAATCATTTAGCTGGTAGTACATTGTCAAAGAAATCCCACTTCAGAGTTCCCAGCCAACTACAAGTGATGCATAATGTCTTATCTCTTATTAGATAGATTAGGGACAAAACGCCATTTTACCATTTCTAGCAAAAGTGATTAATATGAATTATTTATGGTAATTGTCACTGCAAAACACTCCAAAAAGATCCATGAAATCCCGTGAGTTTGTTTCAGAAGTAATAGGACGTTATTATTATAAGCGGGGCCAGAAGTACCACAGTCAAAAAACAATGAGCCAACCACTAAGTACAAAATTCAATTTCAATATTGAGAAATTGGGAACGAACGAGTGATGTGGTCAAACCCAGCTTTCCTGGTGAATGGAAAGCAAAAGCAAAAGTTAAAGGTAAACTCAGAATTCATACCATAGACAGAGAGACACATACAACAGAGAAAGAGAGTAATAGATACGTCTTAATCAATTTTTGGTCACGTCACTTGCAAACTAGTACGGAACAAGAACAGATGAGAGATTTTAACAACGGAAATGGCGGCAGATTGAAACAAATCAAATTGCAGACCCTACCACTCACATCATGGAAAAAATGGCGGCACATCGAATCAAAAAAAAAAATTGAAAGAAATTGCAGAACATGGGAAGTTACATTTTGTACTAGTAAAGATCAGTACATGTGTACATTGATTAGGCATTAGAGACAAAGCAAACTCGATTTCACACATCAAATAGAGAAATTAGAATTTATCACCATGAGTTTATGTGAATTAGAGAAGTAAGATTTTGACATGTTAGCTATTATGTGAATTAGCATAAAATTCAATGGAAATCCAAACAAGCACAACAGACCAGACCACCTACCAATAAACCATGTTTGAGAAAAATAACCTTCTGTCACACCTACCCATATCAATGAAAGATTGAAAGAAAGCTTCTGAACAGTTTCAAATATATCATTGCTGTACTGAGTACTGCATGCTAGCTACATTGATGTTTCTTTCCTATTATTTCTCATCATTTTCTTATTACAAAATACAAATTTCAAAATCATGTCTAAAAATTTAAAAAAATAACAATATAGTGAGTGAGTGAGTGAGAGAGAGAAAAAAACCTTGACGGCCTTTCCTGACTTGACCCTCTCGCCTGCAGCTATTATCCCATAGATGCGCTTCATATCTACCTGTCCATCGGTGCCTGTACAAAGCAAAAAGTTACAAATATTTTTCTTTTCTACTTAAAATTAAAAAGGTGCGTGAAATCAAATTAAGTTAATGGGAGTCGATAATTAATTAAGTTAATTGGAGTTAGTTACAGTAATAAAAAGTGGTTGTTTGAACTTTGAACCTCTAGATCAAAATTTCAATTCTTATGAACCGCACTTTTAGATTGACATTTGACATTTATCAAAATTGCGAGAATAATTTAAGACACCAAAAAAATCAAGTCAAATTTATGAAAGAGAAAGTGCATTGATTAAGACAAAGAAAATAACAATTAGAGAAATAATAGGGGAAAATAAAATAACAGTACTAATTTTAGAAAAATCTGAAATGAAACTGTGCTTTACCTCGTGACCCCTCTGTAAATTGAAGTTCGTTGGCCAAAGGTGTGAGCAACAACGTTCTTCGAGGCATCAGAATCTGCCGCAGCAGCAACAACAACAACGGCCTTCTCATCAGAACTCTTCACAGCAACCACAGACAGCGTTTCGTCCTTATTACCCTCAGCCGAGTTAACACCGAACTCGCCGCCGGGTACGACGTCGTTTTTGGGGATTTCAACCGAGTCATCCAACTTGGCTCGAAACTCAGCAGCAACATCAACCGCCGCCTTCAGATCCTGCTCGCCGTTGAAGAATCCAGGAGGTGGAGGCACATGCTCGTAGATTTGAGAGAGTGAAGAAGAAGAAGAACCTGAACCTTGCATCACCTCGCCTTGGTGGCTCTCGAAGAAATCTTCCAGTTTCGACACCACCGCCATTGGGGGCTGATTTTCAATCTGTGGCGGTGAAGAATCATCCATCAAGCTTGTGAGAATCGAACCTTCAGTTACCCTCTGCATTTCGTTCTGGTTCAGCATCTCAGACTTGGGGTTTGTCAACACTGCAAAAATCAATCATCAGAAAAAAAAATGCACAAAAAGCAAAATTACCAAAATCCAAACAAGATTAAACCTCACTGCTAGTTGATTCACAAGAAACAGTGAGTGAGAATGGAAGATTTTGCTCTATTTATGAGTAAAACCAGTTCTCTTGATCGATTATTCACGTGCATATATCAGTTACTTACTGAATCATCGTGAAAAATCGATGAAGCTTTTTGGCTAGAATTGTGGTGAATGAGAAAAACAAGTGCGTTACTATTGGCATAGAAGTTATCGAGGAAACAGTGAGAGGATGAAGCGGTGTCGTATTGAAGGAATTGGGAGTCTGTGGAGGAGGACCTCAGCATTATTTCCATTGGCGTCAAAGAAAACGTAAGCCAGTTTGTGGCACCGGCCATTGTGCTTGACTAGAGTAGTAAAAACAAGAGCAAACACCGGTTTCAAAACGGGTTTTCAGGGGAAACAAACAAAACACCCAAACAGACCCCGGAATTCAAATCACCTCAGGATGAGTGAGTGAGGATGAGCTCACAAGGAGTTACTATAAGGGTGTTGTTATTATCTGCAATAAAAATCAGGAAGAGAAAAATAATCAAAAGTGTTTTTGGTTGTTGTTGGGATAATTAGAAAGCTAAGAATATTTGCATGCAAGCTCAGTGGTATACTTATATGTGTGGATTGGGAATGGAGAAGAAGAAGAAGAGGCCGGTTCAATTAAGAAAGTCATGGTTTGATAAAGAGGGAAGAAGAAAAATAAGCGTAGAAGCGAATAGATGTGTTGTGTTGGTTTAAGTTGGGAAGAGCAAGGTGTTCAATTGCAATGGGAGAGTTTAGCGGTTTGTGCTGCCAACCGGCGTGAAACCAGAGCGATTCAGATTTATACTTTTACACACATAACAAAAATTTTAACGCAGGGAAATTATGAAAAATAGAATCAAAATGAGTGTTGGTATAGTGTTTTTTTTTACATTGGAAAAATAAATTGCATCACCGAGAATTGGTTCCTAAATCTCCTCTTACCCAACAGATATGTCATCAACTAAGTGAGTGTTTGTCAAAGAATAAATGACATTTACCAATGAATTGGTGAAAGTTATTGCCACTTACACTTATAGTTGCTACTAAGGTTACAATTACAACTTTTAATAACAACACCTGAAATTATTTTTTTTTAGTATTGTTATTAGTGAGACTTTCTAGTTGAACTCATAACCTTTAAATATAAAGAACAAATATAATTTTAATTTTTTTCATGTACCAACATGTGAAAAATGAAAGATTTCTTAAAATTCTTCCCTGCATATCTTTTTTTTTTATTTCACTACATTTTCTAAGTGGGCTAACCCGTCGTCCCGTAAAAATATGGGTTGGGTTGAGACTTTGAACCCAAATGCCAAAAGTGGGTCAGCCCAACCCAATCCGTATTATGGCGGGTTAGTGGTGTGTTGGGCCAAGCCTGGCCTGCCAACCCATATTGCCACCCCTAACACATATGATAAAATAATCATAATATGTGCATACATTCTTCTTAAGGATGAAAAATGAAATTGTTTACCAAATTAAGAAGAGAAGTCTCAAAAAAGATTATGCGAAAAGAAAAGCAGAGATATCAGTACGAAAATTACTATCTCTTTTCTAATAAATGTATAGAGTATTACAAATTGTTTAATAGATGATCACTTTTAGAATTGATCTAATACGAGTAAAGACATTTCAACTTGTTATAAGTGAATGACTCAACCCATTATAAGTGATTCATAACAAAATCTCAGTTGTTTATCCATCAAGTGGTTTTCCTTTATAATTAATACTAGTGTTCTTTACCCGTGCGTTGCACGGCGATTAAATTTATTGTAAATATGAATCAGTAGAAATATGTTTTAACTTAGTTTAGGCTCTTTTCAGTAAGTAGAATAGAGATGGAATCGAACATATGTTACAAACATGTAGATGAATGACCACAGTAAATATATTAATTTGATTAGGTTGTATAGACCTCACAATGACAACACTTGAATAGTAATAAGAACTCAGTTTTTAAGGAATGCATTACATTGAAATTGAAATAAGTTAAACATAACAATGACAACAACATGAACCCTTATTAGAAGTTGTAGTCCATGATTAATGATAAAAACTTCATAACCAATCATGTTGTTAATCAAGCATATTTGAGCTATAGAACCTACAAAGGAAAAAATTTATATAAGAGTAATAATCAATAACCAATACAAATATAAATTGTGTATAATTTAAAAATGTTAAACAAACCTTATAGAAACGCCAACAAACCTTATATCTTGTAGTTAATGATCATACTTTAAAAAGATATAAGAAAATAATTATTTTTTTTTTCATTTGTGTAGCCCATTAAGTTATTGAACGAAGACAAATCATTCATCTAAATGTAAACCTGTATTTTTCCAACTGAACCCACCCCATAAGTGGGTTGAGCTAAGCACACTCACAACCTGAGTCCATTTTGGTCGACCTAATTATTACTCCACCTCAATTATAATATTTTTAATTATTACTTAAATTTCCATGCATTGAATTATTACTTAAATTTCTAAAAGTAACTTAACATCACATAATTGATTATTAGAATTGGGTCACAACCTACCCAAAGAATTAATAAACAAAACAACTTTTCATAATACAAATGAAAAAGGAATTATGTCTTCCATATTTCAGACCATGCAACCTAAATATCTCCACAGATACTTCATGGAGATGATGTTGTCGTGCATTTGTCGAGATTTATTAACAAAATAAGTGCAGTTATTTTGTTCACGTTCAGACGATAGCTAGGAGCGCTACTTGATCATGAGAGGTTCTTCAAAGAGTTGGTCGATACAAAATTCTGGTTGGCTCCATTCCAGCACATATCTATTGGAATTTCCTACATCAGTAAAAAAAACAACATTACAACATAGACTAAAAAAATTCTCATAAAAATATATATTTTTCCGTTGAACAATTTTAGTGGTCGAGGTACCTGGGTAATTTTACCCTGCTGCAGAAAGGTCGATCAATTCGGACGACCTTCTCAATCTTTCTAAGGATTGTGAACTCTTGTACTCGTCCAACCTTACTCAAAACACCGATTATATCTATAATTTCCAGATATCAGAAATTGTTAATACAGTCTGAATAATATAACTACAAAATAATTAACAAAGACTCACTGATAGTGGACGTATCATCCAGGAAGTTGAGTTCAAAAAGATGAGTGTTTGATGGGTAATATTCAGAATTTTCAAAACTAATAGTTGGTGGGAATTGGAAGGACTGATAAAGTTGAAGAATAACATGAGGTGATTTATATAGAAATTTCAGAATTAGGGTTACTTCTCAATGCAAGTTAAAAACAGGAAGGAAAATTAGGGTAATATTATGAATGGTATTTGAAATTAGCCGGCGCAATTTTTTTTTTCAACCAAAATTTCAATCGTACGCTTATAGTGACTTTTAATAGCATGAGGTGATTTACCACTCAAAATAGGAAATTCAATCAATTCCAGGGTAATTTTTTCTTCATAAGAATGGAATGTATCAAACATGATATTAAAATACTACCCCGTGCGTTACAAATCATGATATTAAATAGTGATTCCATTTATTAAAATATTACAAACGCACGGTTCACTTATAATTATTATGAATGATAGGTCAATATATCTCATTTATGAAAATGATTAACTATAGGAAAGGTGTTATTTAACTAAGAAACGCATTGATTTAAAAAAAAATTGAGAAACACGTTGTCGACGGTCCTCGCACAGGTAATGAGTAATTATAGGAAATTCGAAACTATTTCGAATATTTTTGAAAAATAGTAATTCTATTTAAACACATGGATCTTGTGGTGCAAAACAAAAATTATTTGTAATTAAATAGTTGAAATAGTCAAAATGTTAATTAACCATTAATGTGGATATTTTATGTTAGCAATTAATGAATGACTAAAAAAATAATAATAAAAAATCAGCATTCAATAAGCTTTCAATAATGGGCCTCCATACAAAACTGAAATAAAAATGGGCTTTGTAATGTTTTGTTCCAAATCAATAAGACGGTGACACTTGTCAGGCAAAGAGAGAGGTTGGATGAAAGTAATTCTTGGAGTGCCAAATCAGTATGGTGGGTCTCACAACCTTCCTCTTTTCTAAAGTATATAGATTAATTAATTAATTTTCATTAATTGATATATTAATAAACAAAAATCACACATGTTAATTTATTGACTAATATTAATTCTCATAATATAAATAAAAAATGTAACACTCTCTCACTTAAATAACATTAGTCAGTGAACATAAATACGATAACTATTAAAACTAGAATACCAATAATGGGTGAAGCGCATATTAGTCAAAAGCAAAAATAATTATAACCATTATCGCTGTAAAAGATAATATTCGTTAGGGATACATGCCATCTATCTATCTATCTATACTATATATAAAAGCAAAGTTTTGCAGCCTTAAGGGTTAAAGGGTAATTCAATAGATCATTGAACATAAATAAGAATTTATTCATGGACAATTCAGTAAATCTCAATATAATTAGTTGGCAATCAAATCTTGGCCGTCCGTAGCGTTCAGTCTTAGCCATTTGATTTCTTTTTCTTTTTCACTTTAAAACCCGTCGTTGTATTTGCACGCTTGGTTTTCCCTTTCAGACTCCCTTCGGTTTTCCTTTTTCCACACCCTTTATGACTTTCTTCCGTTTTCGTTCTCCCACTCCCACCATATTAAGAGTCACGCTCATTGCAAAACGAAATGAGCTCTAGCGAGAAAAATCATGGGAGAGGAGAGGGCGAGATCGAATGGTGACCTGAGCGGAGGGGAAATCGTGAGAGGATCTGGGTGGAGCTCGAGGCAGAGAAGATGGTGGCATCCCTGAGTTTAAGGCGAGGTGGTCATACTCTAAAGCCCCATTGCCTCTGTTCCATTAATCAAAGTTTCAGTTTCCTTCTACTACCTGAAGGTGTCACGTTTCATTCACCTCTTCAATTCCTCTTCTTTGGGTGTGGATGACTATGATGAGTATGTATTTTTCAGTTCCCTCCAGACTCTTCTTTTCAATTTTTCTCTTCCTTGATTGTCTTCTTGCAGTTTCGTCAATTTCCAATTTTCGGTGTTGTTTTCTTTGCCTCATGTTCGTAGCTGTTACGAAACTGAAATGTAGCTTTAATTGTGGTTTGTTTTGTTGTTTTGTTCGTGATCGGTGTTTTGTTTTATGGGAGAATGAGGAATTGAAGATAAACATGAATTTTTGTCACTGGTTTATGTTGAATTAGTAGTTTGTGGATTTGTAACAATGAACGAAATCCGAAATTCTGTTACTTTTTGAGGTGTATTGAACGTGGTGTTCTGTTGATATGTTGTTGTTGTACTCTTAAAGGAATGATTTTTCATGGATTGATTGTGAATATAACTTTTGTTTTATGCTTTGATTTAAAGCTTTCTACTAAATCAGTATTACAGCTAGAATAATTTGTTCCTTTTATATTTCTAATTTGTTCTCATTTTCCCTGAACTAATTTTAGCAATATGATGATGTTCAAGCTTCTTTTATAAGTTTAACTTCGTTTTGTGACTTTTTAATTTCTGAGTTAGGAGAAGGAACTCCTTTCATTAGATTTCTTTTGTGTTGTTATTGTTTTCATACAAGATCATTTGCTATCTATCCATTTCCCTTTGATTACTGTCTTTGCTCACAGGTTTTTGGGGTTTAAAATGAGGGAAAAATCCTTTGAGGTCCATGCCCAGTGGTAAGCTGCATTTTGCCCCTCACTGTTCTATTTAAAATTTGATTTTTGATTATTTTGGTAATATACTTCTGAAAGGTTGCTCTGCAAGGTTGTTCCTTTCCTTAAATTTCAGTTTCTGAAAGGATTGAGAAAATATGCATGGACTAAGGACAGGTTTAATTACTTCCAATATATGCAATTTCCCTATATTGAAATCATGAAATCTGCTTAAAGTAAGAGGTCACCAAGAAAACCTAAGCATCCATCCAACCACAATAAAGGTAATGTTCATCTCTCCTATTTCCCCTGAATTTGTGATTGTTAATATCTCCTCAATTCCCCTTTTTCAATGTGGCCATTTCAGCAAAGAGACAGAAAGAGGAAAAATAGAGAAGAAACCCAAGTAAGAAAATGTTGTCTCATTCATTTTCGATACGAGGTATCGTTTTCTACTTGCACTGAAATCGAATCCATCCTCTTTTTTTACAGAGGAGCTTGCTTTCTTTCTCCCCCAAGACACACTATCAGTATGTTAATCCTCTAATTCATTCATTCATTATATTTATGCAAATATAATTCCAGATGAAACATGTCTAGGTTTTGATCAAGAAGCATCTGTTCTACATAATAAGGTTCATGCCTTTACAAGAAGCAAGAAGGTTTTTTCGTTGGAAAAAATGGTCAGAACAAAACTTTGGCTACTGGACAAGAAGCACAACGGATCGTGAATGCTACAAAAAATGGCACTGTTGCTCTGCTTAGTTTTTACTTCTGCCTGTTTGTTTTCCATGTTAGAATTCAATTAAGGTAGCTAAGCTCAAGTCACCTGATGGGTTCTTTTTCATTAGTAGAAGAAAATGTAAGCTCTCTCCCCTTTTACTCTTAGATTTTTAATTAGCTCTCAATTCAGGGTATTCAATGCGTTTCTGGTCTGACTTGGGAACATCCATTATCTATTTCATTTAATGGAGCATACAAATTAAGTGATTCATTAAAATTGTGCCTAATGGAACTGATAAGAGAATAGCAAATCAGAGCATGTCTCTTTTTTTTCAATTTAATTCTGCTCATGTGCTAAATGGTCTACCCTTTTATTTCATTTTAGTTCATTTGATTATAAGGTGGTTTAGTCTTTGCCTCACATGGGCCATTCTTAATTTAATTATTAATGATGTTGTCTATAAAGCTTATTTTGGGGTTGATTTTGCATAACAAAATTTGAGTAGAGGGAGGATCTCGCTAAATGGCTCAAGTTTTGCGCTCGATGGTTTAAGAGAGACAAAGATTATGTCCAAGAAAAAAGAAAAGCTTTACAGTGACCTAGAATCTGCTGAAAAGAAATACATTGACTAAAGGAAACCCACTTCAGTTAAGTTTCGTGTACTGCACTACTGCCTCCTTAGAATGTCAATATAATTTTTCCAATAATAGAATAAGTTTGTCGTTACTTTTTCCAATAAAAGAAAAGCTTCAATGTGTGGATATGGCAAGATGTTATCAAATTGGGACTTTATATGCTTTTGCATGCTATACCAAGTACCACAAAGGTGTTGAAGTCTAACACAGGTTATACTCCTCATAGCCATTGAAGAAGGGCATGTGTTGTGTTAGACTGTTAGTTCAAACACATGTGCTTCCTTGGATTTTTTACATGCAGTTAGAAAGGATACTCTGAATGAGAATGCTTCATTCCATGCTTTTTATTTTTATTTTTAATGGCACATGAATGATGAATCTTGAGTATATATAAGTTGGTTTTAAAGTCTTGCTGTTTTGTGGATTGGAATATCATAGAAATTTCTCTAACTGTTCCTCCTTTCCCTTTTTTCTATCCTAACAGTGTAACTGCTGAATCTCACTTTGCAAGGCCAAAAGAAAAAGCAGATGATGCAAGATGTGAATTCTGCTAATTGATTTAGTCATTTTATTGGTTACTGTTTCTGATCTGATATCTAAGTAGCTGAACTCTATTGTGATTTTTTTGTACCTTTATTCAATAAAATTATATCAAGTGAAACTTTTCTCTAAATTCCAATTCCACCTTTTTGTACGTGTTTCAAACAACTCTACTACTTCAGCTTGCCCCTTTACTTTCACTCAACATGTCAAATTACCTTCTCTCTTCAGGTCTTTTTATGTGTAGATGAGAATGTGCTTAGATCTTGATTGGGAATATTGGTGTACACCCTTTTATGACAACTTGACAACAACACTATGAAAATTGCATAAAATGCTTTGTTTCCCTCAATATTTATGCAGAAAGGTTGTTACTTATTACACTGACTGTTTTTGTTAGCTTTATGTTGGTACTCATCTTAATGCTGTTATTCTTCGTGCTTTTATCTGCTAGCATGGTAGGTGAGTTTAAGAGATATAGTAACTGAAACTATAGATGACAGAGAAACATTAAGTGATTAATTTGTAACGGGTGCCCGGCATTAAAAGTGATTAATTTGTAATGTGTGTGCAAAAACATTAAAAGTGAATAATTTGTAACTGATGAGAGACATTACCAGTGATTAATTTGTAACTGATGAGAGGTGAATTTAATTTTAAGCAACCATTTGTTAATTGTAAGAGTTGAAGAGGAATAGTTATGGATGAGCCTCAAATAATTTGTGCTTAATAAATAGAAGGAATATTGTAAAAACTATTGTTGAAACGACAATGAAAGTTCGGTTTTAAGTAGAGAAAACATGAAAATTTCAATTGTTAATTAAGTACCATAAGGAAATGAAAGGTCAATGCACTAAGCATGAATATGTGAATGACCCGACATGATAAGATGAAGTTAGTTACTGTGTGATTCTAGAACAGATAATGTCAAATAATTATTGTTGCTAATTCCTAAATTCTTCACTCCAGCAGTATAGAATACTATCTTAAATTGCTGCTTCCTCTAATAATATTTATGATTTTTAAAGATTTGTGTTTGAGTGGGGTAAATACTCCCTTAACAATTTATTAGCACTTCCATTTTTCTAAATTTGACACCTCGAGCCAATGATAAATTGCTTTATTTTCCCTTTTCGGAATATAGTTTAACTAGTTTTATACCCGTGCATTCACGGGTGACATTTGGCATATATTAGTATTCATTTGATATAGTTTATAAAATTACAAACTATAGACAACAATGTAAGTTTGACTGCTATAGTAGAAATTATATTATACATAAACATCTAAGATATTTGTACTAATTAGACATGTTGTCTTTAAAATTAAAAGTTAATGTTAATGAACTATTCCTTGTACATTAAAACATTAGTAGCCTATTTGAAAGACTTTTTTTGTCAAGAAAGTATAAAATGTGTCACATGGATTATTTAAAGATATTGAAATTAGAAGACACCATAATAGGTCCAAATAAGCACATTGTCACGTTCCAAAGTTTAAATCCAAAGTTGTCATGATATTGAAATCAATACACATTTATAAGCAATAAAATCATCATGTTGGGTTTCATAGTCTGATAATGAATTTAAAGAAAAAGACTCTTTCTGCTACATGTTTCAAAAGCCTCATCATTATGAATTTAACATTGTTTGACATGATCACTGGACAGTGGTCGGTTCATCCTTGATACACAACTCTGTAGTAGATTGAAAATACCTGAAATTAAAGAAGATAGTATATAAGAGAGTGATTGTGTAAGAGATAGTCATTATCAACGCACCGAAAAGAAAATCAATGTTAGATTTGATTTCATCATCTATTTGGAATAATGATTTAATTTATGAATTCTATTTAGGCTATTATTATTGTAGATAAGAATGATGTTGCATGATGAAGTGCAGGGTGGCTTGTGCCTAGGTAGAGAAGTTTCTTACTCTGATTTTCTTTTCCGTTTTCCTATAATGGTACTGTGTAATTCCTATTTGGCAGAACATTCAAAGCTAGTCTCTCACATATTCATATCAAGTGAAATAATTCATTCAGTTCCTATCAGCAAGTGATTGGGTTGACTAATGAAAATAGCTTATGAGTTTGACCTGTCTATGCTCTAATCTGGACTGTTATAATTGTAGATAAGAATGGTATTGCTTGATGATTTGGTTTAAGAATAAGATGTCTTGCTGCGTAATAATCACTAAATGCATGAGTTGTTAGGAAGTGACAGTATAATTAAACTATTCTAGTAATTAGAACCCACGCAAAAGATAAGGAACTCACAACATGTAGTAAGACAGAAGAGTAGGCACATGGAGATCTATTTCGTTACCAATCAATTTAAGTTGCAACCATCCAAGTCCATTGTTTTTCATCATGCTAAATGCCTTACCTGTAATGTAAATTAAATTCGTCATTGCAATGTAGGATAGAACCATGTGGAACAATTTTCCAGCAATCATAAGAAGGAAAAGATGAAATCTAACCTGTATAGAGTGGCAGCAAATTTGTTGTATCTAGTACGGTAGTCAAATGTTTCCAAACACTTCTTTGTACACCACATTCTTGGTACAATTCATTACTTTCTGTTCTCCATCTAGAATTAAAATTTTGAGACCCTTTCTTGATTTCACCCGTGAGAGAGCCACATATAATTGCCCATGCGTAAAAACAGGTCGAGGAAGAAAGAGTCCAACATGTGATAAAGATTGTCCCTGACTTTTGTTGATCGTCATAGCAAAACAGGTACAAATTGGGAATTGTCGTCTTTCAAATTTAAATGGGTAGCCCGAATCATTAGGCACCATACTCATTCTTCCAATGAATATTTTTTCACCAATATTAGTTCCTGTTAACACAGTGGCACCAATAACATTCGGCAAAAGATCATTAATTATGAGGCGGGTTCCATTGCATAACCCAGCCGGCTGGTCTATATTTCTCAATAACATTATTGGAGCCCCTTTCTTCAAACTCAACTTGTGATTTGGAATTCCAGAGCCCTTTATATCATTTAAAAACTCAGAAGTAAACCACTCAGAGTGTATCTCTGAATCCGCATCAGACCTGCAAGCTGTATCTGAACTGAAGTACTCTTTTGGTTCACCAGGAATTAAGTTCAGGATAAAATCATTCATCATCTGAACTGATTCAAGAGTCGGACATAGTATGCATCTCTCTTCAAAAAACTTGTAATCCTTCATGTTACTCAAAAGATCTGGATATGCAAAATTAACCAAATCATGAATAGGATTATCACCTGGCTCAACTAATAGATCAGTAGGTATGTCTACATCAGCTTCTCCACTCTCATCCGATTCAAATTCACCATTGCCAATCTGAAGAATCCAATCAGCAAATGCCTTTATATCGGCTGCAAGTTCCGGGGATCCAGCAGTTCTTAATCTCATATTTGCAGTTAACTTCAACACCTTACAGTGCTTCCATAATTGAGATGAATTGATGGTAGCTTTAACAATACTTGTCTTGACCCTTTCGGGATAACAGGAAGGATCTGCCTAAAGTCACCTCCAAGCACTACCACTTTGCCACCAAATGGTTTTTCTGCGTTGCTTTCATCCTGTACTCTCATCAAATCCCTCAATGTTCTGTCCAGGGCTTCAAAACAAAACTTGTTCAACATGGGCGCTTCATCCCATATAATTAACTTAGTCTGCAAAAGCAAATTTGCCCGTAAGCTTCCTTGTTTAATATTACACGTAGATACATCATTCACCTGTAGTGGAATACACAATCTTGAATGAGCAGTTCTCCCCCTGGTAGTAATAACGAAGCAATACCACTGGAAGCTACATTCAGAACAATCAATCCTTGGGACCGTAGAGATGCTGACAATGCGTTCCAAATAAATGTTTTCCCTGTTCCTCCGTATCCATATAAAAAGAAAAAACCACCACAGTCAGACAAAACAGATTCCAATATCTGATTATAGACCTGCTTTTGCTCATGTGTCATTAAATTTAGCAAATTTGTGCACTTGGCAGACATCTCATCTCTATCGTAGTTAAGTTCATCTACTATGAACCTGTTTTCAAATAGATGTAGATCGGAAGATTCAGGATAAGGTAAACAATCAAAATCCTTGAGAGATCTCCCGTTACTCTGGAGCAATTTTTCAATCTCTATCAGACACATGTTTCTTAAGTCATCATCACTAATTTCCAAGTCTGAAAAAATAAGATTCGAATATAAAATTACTTGTGGAAGAAATGTACATTAGTAGTTACTTGTTTAAAAAAACTACTTTCATATGGTTTAAATGAGTTCCTTAAGTTACATACCTGGTATTTGAAGAAGTCTCCTTCTTTGATATAAAATTCCGTCTGCTAGCAATTTCCATGTAGCTTCCCACACTACATCTGGTTTGCTGATTGTTTTCAATAACAATAACATGACAAATAATCGTCTTAATTGGTGTCCAGACCCAAGATCACTTGCCTCCTTTATTCCATCTATGTATTCTCTATCATCTTTCAACAAACCCAAGACGTAGCACGCTTCCTTGTAGGTCTGGTATAGTATCCCATTAACAGTTTTTATGTTGTCAAAACTTGTACATCCCTTTTGAATTGTAAGAAGTACCCGCATATAGAATAGTTCTCCGGTACCCATGGGAATATAATTCAACCTCCCAATTGAAAATCCTTTCTTTCGGACAGTCCATGCTCTTTTGTCTTCATCATAAACAAACCTTTGGGGAAACTCTGCATATGTTAGGTCCTTCCCAAGTTCGGATTCCTAATTTGCTTTGAACCACGCTGTAAACTCAGTGTCCATATCCTGGTTCCTTTCAACTACAGTGTCAATCCACTCATGATCCTTGAAAGTAACAGACTGCTCATTGGGAAGGTGAAATGATAATCTGTTAACAGGAGGCCACTTGTCATGAATATAAAATGCAAATATTCTCCACGCTGCTTCACAGGGAGACAAATACCTGCAGTCGTAATACTGCTTTATCTCATCAACACCTTTTTCTTTATTTGAATCTTTATCTCTATTAGAAATTTCAACAGAAACTCTATCAGGACCTTTGTTTACATATTTAAACAAATATTTTATAGAGTTCGACTTGTTACAGTACTCCACGTTGATATGGGCCTGATACCTCATGAAGAGATCTGGATTATAAGGTACAACATACCTATTATCCATCACAATGTCTTTTTTTGTAACAGTAACTCCAGTATCTCTTCTCCTGTATTTAGGATAGCCTTCCTCATCAATTGTAGTTGAGCTCTGAAATTGTTTTGGGAAAAATTTCTCACACTTTCCATTTTTCATACAGGCAGAATTCATGTTAGCAAACCCACATGGACCATGCATCATATAATTTCAAACTGCTGCTGACAAAGCAGGATATAACTCAGGATCCGGTAACTCAGCTGATATTACCTTATCAATGTCATCCCCTGTTTTAAGCTTCCCTTCACCTTGCAACCATATTAAGATGTGGGCATGTGGAAGCCCTCTTTTTTGGAACTCAATTGTGTAGGTACCTGCAGTTAAAGGTTTTGAAAGATCTAGGTAATTAACATAACAATTAGTAAATTATATGAAAAAATAAAACATAGAAAAATAAAAGAAAAAAATGCTTGCCTGCTTGTACTTCTCCAAATATTTTTCCTTTCTTCAAATTGGACATCAAATCATTCAACTTCATTTTGAAAACTCTAGCCACAATATCAGGTCGGTCATCTGCCCTGAGACCTCTTGGAGTTACGAAATCCTGAATTTCTTTCCAGTTTGCATTGCAGGTCATGGTTATAAATAAATCTGGATACCCAAATCTTTTGCAAATAGCCATGGCATCTTGACAATTGTTGAACATGTATCGCATCCCACCCGTGAAGGAAGGAGGTAAAATTATACGTTTTCCAGCAGAGGAGGGTTGAACATCTCCTCTAGTTACAGCTTCTTGCAAGCCTTTAAAAATATCTGAACGAAACTTCTGTTGATTATTTCTGTAATAAGACATTCTATCTGATTCAATCATAGTGTAGCAGTCTACAATAAATTGCTGGAATAATCGACCTGTGCTCACTAAATGCCCATGCTCTATGTCCCTTTGTTGGATCCGGTAAGAAATAAATTCCCTGATTGCAACTTTGTATCTCTTTCGGGAATCGTCTTGCATGTGATCTTCTCGTAGTGGTATATTTTCCTTAAAACCATCTTCTCCATATGGAAATAATAAAGGATATTGAAGAGGAATGTAAGAAGGGTGCTTTTCAGGAAGTCGTTGAAAACCTCCATCGGTACCTTTGACAATAATATCTCTACCTTCATTCACAGAATCTAGATCACCTACAATCAAAGCTGCCACCTCATCAGCTGTGGGCATATTATAAGTTCTTGGATCCTTAGTTCTGTTACGATACAATTTGAGATAGAAATTTGAAGAACCATCACTCTCGACAAAGTCTCTAACTCTTCGAAACATCTTTGCCAATTCATTGTCTTTGTCAATCATTGCGGTCAAGTCCTTCACTAAGGAAGGATCAAGTGGACTTTTCCTTGTACTTGAACTGATGTAAAAAATGAAAGTAAGAATTTAGCATCAGCAACCATAACTTCAAGGTATAGTTTTTGTTTAAAAATTTGTAAATAATTCACAAAATACCAGAAATATTTCATTCTATTTGAAGACTCATTCTGAGTGTCATATATATAGAGTTGAGCAAACTTAGGAGGAGCTCCTTCAGGAGGTATCAGACTTCCAATCCGATGATAATTTTGACCACTTAGTATAAACTGAGGAGGGCCATTTCCATCATTTATACCTGATTCTACCTTGCCTCCAAGTGAAGTGAACGAAAATAAACTGTTGTACGCTCTGATATTCTCCTTGAAATTCTTGTATCTATCATCTATCTCATTCATCAAATTATATAGTAGCTGAGGAGGTTTTCTTAGGAATGGAAGTGTAATTTTTCCTTTCATGCAGCAAATATTGAATTTTGGAATTTTGCTATGATCAGATTTAACTACCCTCTCTTCATACCACATAATAGATTGACAATTAGAGCATACATAAGATGCATCACCCAAATAAAACACCTCTGCAGCACAAACTTTCTTAAAATTAGCTGACTGCAATGAAAGGGTATTATCAAAGTACCATACAATGTAAGAATTTTACCTGTCGTTTCAGCCTTTGCATACAATTGTGAATGCCTTTCTGTAGTTTGGTTATCAGGTAATGTACTCGTCTCACCGTGCTCCATGTCTTCTGAATTGAAGCTGAAACTCCTTCTTGAAACTTGTTCAATAATAGTAGAAGGAATTCTCAAGGTACTTTTCCTTTGACGTCTACGTGAGGTGCTAGAAGCAACTGATGGTGTCAGTATGGTACTTTGATCTGAAATGGAACTTTGTTGTGGTTGTGTAGATGATCCTGTACAATAAATAATATTTTTTGAGAATATGAAACTGATATTGACATAAATGTCATCTATTAGGCCATTTTGAAAATGAAGTTTAGTTTACCAACTCCAAGCGATGAACCATTATCTGAATTGGACGGATTTGAAATACTGCCTGTATGCATACCTACATGTGCAACTATATTAAAATTGCTGAAATTAAGTTGAATATTTTTTTGAGGTTATCAGGTAATGTACTCGTATCACCTTGCTCCATGTCTTCTGAATCATTACCAAAACTCCTTCTTGAAACTTGTTCAATAATAGTAGAAGGTATTATCAAGCTACTTTTGCTTTGATGTCTACGTGAGGTGCTAGTTCCAACTGATGATGTAAGTATGATACTTTGATCTGAAATGGAACCTTGTTTAGGTGGTGTAGATGATCCTGCACAATTAAAAATAATGGTTGAGAATGTGAAAGTGATATTGACATAAATGTCATATATTAGGCCATGTTGAAAAATGAAGTTTATTTTACCAACTCCATGTGATGAACCGTTATCGGTATTGGACAGATTTGAACTACTTCCTGTATGCATACCTACATGTGCAAGCATATTAAAATTGTTGAAATTATGTTGTATAATTTATGGAGAAAAATTTCACTATTTAATTTAAACATTTTAATACAATGCATAAATTACCTAAAGGAGAACAATAGGTTAATACAGTCCACGGTGTATTTTGAGTTGGGCTAGCATACATATATTGCATTTGGGAAAAGCTCGGAAATGCATCTGGAGTTAAAAAAACTTGATCAACGTCTGCAAACTCAGTGACAACACAAAGTTATGAAAAATACCATACTTTTATATTGGATTAGTTGATAAAACTAATATTAATATACAACCTTGTGCGTGATTATTCATTTCAGATTTGTTCTTCATGATAGCTTTCCTTCTCAATCTTGCATAAGACGCAGGTTGGGCCTTATAGGTCGCAAAAACATTATTTCTTTGTCCAATAGGGCCTAAAAAGGATTGGAAAATATGTATGAAGATTCCTGAAGCAATTAAGAATATAGAAAAGTAGGGTTAAGATTATAGACCTGGAAAATAACCAACATTATTTACTCTTGGTGAAGGAATTTGAATATTAGTGTTCAATACTGACAATGGTGAAACTTCACTACATGGATCTGCAATGTTAAAATTATGTTTCAATTGAAAGTGATTAGAGATAACAAAGTTTCATGCTTTCAAGTATGAAGTGATTACTAAAATGAAACTCAATAAAAGAAGCAAGCTGCCAAATTCCTACTATAGAATTTTAAACTGGTTAAGATTCTTCTATCCTTGACATATAAAAATGGAGTTAAACATGTTTCTATCCTTGAGATATATTAAATAAGCATATTATAATAGTAGAAAAAGGAAAGCAAACACATATTTTGATTTAGAATTGAAAATTGATCTAGACCCTTAAATCAATTATAATAGGATCTTTCAATCATGCAGTAAAACTACCTTTATTCTTATGATGAAAAGTCGACGTAAAACAAACCTTTTCTTTTTCTTGTTTTTTGATAAGTTGTCTTTGTCTGAATGTTTGATAAAGAACTTTGTTGAGTAGATGAATCTCCTGCAATGATATTTTGCACTGCAGAAAAAATAAAAATCATGTCAACACTTTTCACAATATGGCTGGCTTTATTAATTTAGTGAAGTATGTTCAAATGCAGCAAATGTTTCTCAAAATGTGGCATATGAAAAAAAGGAAAAAAAATCTGATCATTCACACTACTATAGGTGTTGATGCTCAAAGTACACTATATCAGGAAGATGATTGTCTACTTATTGTTTTTTTTTTTGCAATATTAAATGAACATTATATTCATGATGGGTCAAGTGGCATTACTAAGAATAGCATACAGATCCTCAAAAGAGGAATTACTAACCAACGTGTGTTTTTTACGTAACAGCCCCAATTAATAGTAGATACCATTACAAACTAACTATTCCAAAGGACTTAGGAAAGAAAAGAAAGTCAAAATTCAATTCAAATAAGCACCCTTCTATTAAGGGTACTCCTGCAAGATGCCATGGCCAAGGCAAAGTCACTTTATAATTTATAGAAATAGATGACACTCAAACCAGACTTATGCAAGTTGAATTTTGTCATTATGCAATTGGTAATTCACTGCACCTGAAAGCAATACTTGTGACTACTTTCTTCTCATATTATCAGTTCAAAAAAACAAAGGGCAAATCATCTTTGAATACCCAAAATCATCATCATTATATATTATATGCAGTTCTTGAATTGAGCACCCGATTGTCTACTTTTTGTTGTTGAAGCCTCGAATGGAGTTACTATAGATATTCATATTCTATTCATCACTAATGTGATCAAACCATAAAATAAAGCTATTCAGGTTAGTAGTAACTTGATCTCATACCTGAATCCAAAGATGCCAGTGGAGACCTCATGGACTTTGATCCCTGGCGGAACTCCGTATGTTTCAAAGCTTCATCATTGTAATTCAAGGGGATTCGCAACGGATCCATGTGCAACGGTGCTGTATTTTCATCAACTGAAAAACAAATAAATGTTTAATAAAATGTTAAATTAACTTGCACTATTGAATCTAAAAAGCAGTTTTTATTCAATTCAACACTACCTTGTATTGAAGTGGTTTTTCTATTGCTGCTATTGTTTTTCATTATAATCATTCTTCTCATTCGCGCATGTCTAGCCCGCTCCTTATCCATTGTCTCTATTTATAACTTGAAGTTCAGGAAAAATCATAATGATTCAGGAATGCAGTTAAGATAGAGGAAAAAATATGACACTGATAAAAGAGTAACTCAGTAATGCAAGCAAGATTAATTGTATAAGATCAATGCAAACTAACGATTCTTTGATGTCTAATTAAAAACCAACATACCTGTCTTGCTAAATTTCAAAGCACTGCCTTCAAAAGTCCATCTTACAAAATCAAGGGTTTCCGTCCTTTCTATTATTGCCCAAATCAAAATCAAAACCAAACATTCAAGATGATCATCAACCTCCTGTTTAAGTTTTGTATGTTTCGCAGCCGATTTGTGGAGAAATAATTAAGATCAAGGAGAATTGCATAGATGATCAGGTATCTGCAAAAGCTGGAACCGTGATTGAAGAACGAAAAACACTGAACGTGAAACGTTGTAGGGAAGACAACCTGATTTTTTCCCTTTTTTATTTAATTACTTTAATGTAATTAATTTAATTTGTTGACCATTCACCAAAATTAACATGTTTTTTTTAAGAATTTAATACGTTTAAAATAGATATCACTTTGTAACAACCAAAAATAAAAAGATATCAATTGTTTTTTTTTTAAATCGTTATCATTATTACTAAATCTTTGTTTTTGAAGGACATTATTACTAAATCAACTATTGAATGTCTACTCTTTCAAAAAACAATTCAATATCTAAGTTTTTTTTATACAAATTCAATATCTACGTTTGATTGTAACTATTGAATATCTTGTTTGAATCTTGTTAAAAAAAAAACAAAATCAATATATTATTGGGTAACGCATGTTTTTATATTTGGACATTTTTTTATATACACAATATCAGGATTAATGTTATATTAATAACCAAGTTAATACAAAATTAAATATAAATTGCGTTTTTTAAAACCATATTAATATAAATTTCGAAACTAATCCATGATTATATTCCAAAATTAATCGAGTTCCTATTTCTACGCAGAATTATCTAAATATTTTGTTTTTTATTTTAGGGGATCTTTGTGAGATGAAGAGGGATAGAGAGAGCAGGTTTTTTAGAGATATAAACTAAGTCTATGGACAAAATGGTATTGAGAAGCCTCCATTGAAGGTGGAAACTGTTCCAGCGATATTGTTGAGGAGCCAAAAAGAGCAAGGTTCAAAACGGTAGGAAAATAGGAGTAGAAAATATAAATTTAATTATTCTGTTTAAATAAACTAACAATATATTACTTGTTATAAAAATATATTAAAAATTTGTACCTACTTGTTAAAAGGTTTTACAAAGAGTCAACCATGGTAACTGAAGATGTAAGTTTAAAAATAATAATTTGTCTATCAATAAGAATCAAAGTTTCAGCAGTATAAATTTAAGGTTGGTCATCGTTTCTTACATGATGATACTCATAGCATAAATAGCTACCTTGATCGTATAAAAGGTCTGGATGACTTAATAATTTGATTTTCAATAGCTAGTGTCTTGCAATTAGATTGTGTTCAATCACAAAAATTGCATAATTTGGCTTCAATTGAGGTGTGATAAAAGAGTTGAATAATAGTCAATTAAAGTAACCAATTATATCCGAAAACAAATCCCATGAAGAAAACAGTACTTAATAATCCAAACGTAACTAATAACCATAAAATAAGTCATAGACTTAAACGATTAAAAATCCAACATAATATCAAAGCAAATGTAAATTTATTAATGAAAGTCTGTCTTCAATCCTTCTCCTGCTTGATGACCTTCTTCAACTTGTTTGTAGTCCTCTCCGGGGGCTGCAAAGTACCTATCTCATCCACCAATCGTTTTGTAGGAGTAAAAGGGTTCTTTTTAGAGCATAATTCAGACTGGGCGGATGCAGTAGAGTCCACGACCTTAGTAGCATCAGATTCCTCAAAAGATTGTGAAAGGTCCTGTAGTTAATATGGTGTAATCAACATTTGGATGAAAAAAAAATTAAATTAATTAAAAATTGGTAAAAGATTTTTCTGAAGAAACCTTTGAAAGGGAACCCAATTTGTCATTTGCCACGTCAGCAACATTCAAACCGGAGGTGGGTTTTGAAATTGAGTCTGTCCCTTTTTTGGCAGCAGACTCCTGAAAAACAACAAAATTAAAAAAATACTATACAGCAACAATGCTAAATCTGAAAGATATATGAGTGCTCTTTTTTAAAATCATGTACCTGGGTCAAGAGCAAAGTAGCTGAATTATCTATTCCTTCGGAATCAGACAAAGGGATTTGACTACTGACAACTTTTGTCTTCAAAAGATCAGCACTACACGGGCATTGATCTAACTGTTGAGTCAGCAGAGTAAAAGATAAGAATCTAAGTGTAATGAATATAAGCATACAAAATTTGCACTTTGACAAATATAACAGACCTCAGATCCTATCTTTTCATGTGAAACTGAACTCCCAGAACATTCAACAGCCTTAAAAAACAGTAAGGATAGTAAGATATAATGCAATCCAACACTTTTAACCAAAATAAACTTTTGTACAAAAATAAATAGAAAACTGACTTTTGCAGTTGCAATTGAGCTTACAAACTTTGCAATGATATCAGGATTGCTACAAATCTTCTTCACACGGTAAGTTGGCTCATATCTAAAGTTGACTGCATCACTACACTCAACCTTGAAAAGCAATTTCATTCCCAACAAACCCTTAACCTCAGGAGGGGTTGGAATAGGCTCGTTGGGCTGTCAAATTTAATTAAAATCAATGAGAAAATATGATGGTAAGACTAATTGAGTAGGACTGGTCGAAATTCCAGCAAACTACCTTTTTGTGGATATCAATTAGGGCTTGACACGTGGTCTTCAAAAGGGAAGCAGCATCCCGATCAAATATTACAAAGGTTGCTGATTCAGAGTCATCATCAACAGACACTCGTATGCAGAACCTTTGTATTTCGACAACACATTATTAATAGATCAATGTCATTGATCACAATAATAACATAATGAAAACCATTAAAGTTTTAGAAGGTCAAAAAGACATGTGTAAATACCTAGATGTGACACTGGCTTTGACCACGTGCCTGTTACAGTTTGCACAAAAATATTGGTCAGAGTCCTCTGATACGGACTTGTTGCACTTGCAAGCAATGTAATACCAAGAACCACTTTCATCAACATCGCTGATTGTGGCTATGACAATGCAGGTAGAACGCTGGAAAAATTGATGAAGGTTATAATCTACATAGCAAACATAATACTATATTAATGTAAAAGCTTTGTGAACAAAGAAACGTTACCATCTTCCATTGCTTAACTTCAGAAATTGTCTTTCTGGGTCCTCCTTTCAGAAACTCATCTTCCTCTGAAATTTTTTCCGGATCACTCAATTGAGTTAGAGACTTAGAGACATTTTCTGAATTGTCTATGAAGCTGCAAGTTGAAAAGGAAAATTACTTTGTCAGTGATTCAAAATAATATCAAAAGTGTGAAAATAATGAAAGAGAAAAGCTTGATACCGTTGTTTGTACTCTACTGCCTCCGGAAAATCAGGATTGAACAGAAGTTTTGTGGTGTTGTATGCATTCTGCAAGTTGATCTTACCTATGAATTTAAAAAGGTTAATAATAACATAAATATTATATATACAATTTCATGGAAAAACTTTTCTAAAAAATAAAATAGATTGAAACTATACCATTAAAAACGTTGACTTTGGCCATGTGAAGAACAACTACAGCATTGTCACCATTTCCAGAACTTAAGAAAGCATTCAGCGAATCAACATACGATCCGAATAGCGTACATTTAATTGTTTTTCTGCAGATCGTTGTAAACTCACAATATAAGTCTTATATTTAGTATGAAAGCAAACACATGCCATAAAACCAAATCCCTTACCCGTTAGATTCAATCTCAATATGATTCTGTTTATTAATTTGCCCATAACGTTCAAATGTCTTCTCCGTACCGTATCCTATTAACACACCCATGAAATCTGCCACAATAAAATAATTAGAGATGGGAATGGTGTAAGATCAATGTTTATGGAAATAAAGAATGCAGTTATACTTACCAACTAAATAATTGGCATCAAATCCTGGAGAAAAAATTTCTTCCAGGCTTGTGAAACTGTTGAACATAGTATGTGTTACCCAGTTGGCAGGCACAGGGATGACTTTTGTATCCAATTCAAAAGTCAATTTGTGTGCATGTCGGGCAGGTCTGAATGGGCCAGTTGAATCGGTAACATTAAATTTGCTTATTGAGTACACCGATCCTTCAACAATTGCTGAATCGAACTTGTAGACGCGTTCCCGTTTGACAGATGCATGAAATTTAGATCCCTGTTAAAAGAAACATAGAATAAGTTATTCCCATGAAAAAGAATTTAAGAAATAAATTTAAATCAGAAGTCTATCAAACCTTATTATCCATTAAGACGAAGTCCATCAACAGAGGAAGCCTTGAGCCATCGTTGCTTGGTACAAACCATTTGTGTACCACCTTAGCAACAATTGTGGCTGAACGGGATGATGATTTTGTTAAGTCTGAAATAGGTAAATATGCCATGACTGGATGAGTTGTGTTTCGTTCAAAGAAGAGGAATGAATCGTTCACATAATGCAGTAACATATATAGGGTTTTGTAGTCCTAATTTCTGATTAAATTATAACTTATTTAATAATTGCTAATTCTAATTCAAAATTTAAATTTACAATTTCCACTTCTAACAAATCAGGTTTGATTTGTTACCAATTTAAGAGGGAAATTTGATTTTCCATGATTAGTCAAATTTTTATGACCAAAATTTAAGGAGTATGCATATCACAATTAAGGGTGAATTTCCTAATTTGAAATGGAGAAATTTAAGGGCATGGTAAAACATGTGAAATTAATTGACAATTAAGTGTTGATATGGGAGCAGTTTTGAAATTCCCTAATTTGAAGCAGTTTCGAAATTCCCTAATATGCAGTTGGAGATAATAATTTAAATTATTCCTATTTAAATTATAGATATTTTCCTAAACAAATATCAATTAAAATTTGATTACAGCATCTAGAATGTTTGCCCTAGCTTCAGACAATGGTGGCGGCACAACAGGATTAAGCAAAATTAGAGAATGAAAATGAAAATATTACCTGAAATTGGAAGTTGTTCAGTCGTACATGGTGACACCATTAAGTCTCAAGCACTGCAACTCCCAAACTAAAGATTGATTTGTCACTAGTCCTTCAATAATCACATTCCTCTTATACATTCTTATTTCTTGAAGGATCTACTATCTAGTCATTAGTCATGCATATGATTGTTAGATAGAATCATGTCAAGTAATCCCATCCTTTTATTTCAAGTATATAGTTATACTTATACTGCTCAAATTTATACACAGTGAAGTTAATCAAAAGTTCAATGGGGAACAAATGGAAATATTCAAAAATTTGGGACTAAATATGTCATAGTTTGTTCAATGTTTATATTTATAGACAGCAACGTCAATAAAAAGTTCAATGGGTATCCCAAAATTTGTGATGAAATTTGACAAAGTTTGATCTTACACAAAAAAACCAATCCCAAAATCAAGGCTTGAGGAACAAAAAAGTGTAAAATTGAGGCCGTGAGAAACAAATACCTGTGCAAGAGCCAAAGGGCTGAATCTGATGGGTGTTTCTGTCGGCAATGGAAGTAAAGCATCGGCATCGGCATCCCTCGACATCGGCATGCATCGACTCTTGGGTTGATACAGAATCCCAGAGTATCACGGCCTCAAAACCCAGATTGAAACCCTAGAATTGGAGGTTAAATGGGGAGAAGGTTGAAGGAGAAAAGGAATTTCGAGAGTCAGAGACACAAAACCCAGATCGGATGAAGGTGGAGATGAGTTTGATGAGCGATGATGCGAGATTGATGAGGGAGAGAAAAGATGAGAGAAAAGGTGAGAACGCTGGTAGAGAAGAAAAGATGAGAGATGGAAAAGATGAAATAATAAATGGAACATGCTTTAGAGGAGAGCGTTTGAGGAGATGATGGGTTTGAAAATATGAGGATGAAGCGCTGAAAAGTTGAGAGACACAAAGAGAACGAAAGAACGTGAACTGCAGAGGGAGAAAATTTGACAATCGAGAGTAGGAGAGGGAGAGAAAAGGAAAAATTGAAAAAAGAAAAAAGAAAAAAGAAAATTTCCTGGTATCTGCCACGTGGAATATGGTGAAAATAGGTTAGTGAAATGCCACCTGGATAGGTGGGACCCTGAACTATTCCTTTTTCTATATATTATGGACAAATGCCTGTGCAAGAGCCAAAGGGCTGAATCTGATGGGTGTTTCTGTCGGCAATGGAAGTAAAGCATCGGCATCGGCATCCCTCGACATCGGCATGCATCGACTCTTGGGTTGATACAGAATCCCAGAGTATCACGGCCTCAAAACCCAGATTGAAACCCTAGAATTGGAGGTTAAATGGGGAGAAGGTTGAAGGAGAAAAGGAATTTCGAGAGTCAGAGACACAAAACCCAGATCGGATGAAGGTGGAGATGAGTTTGATGAGCGATGATGCGAGATTGATGAGGGAGAGAAAAGATGAGAGAAAAGGTGAGAACGCTGGTAGAGAAGAAAAGATGAGAGATGGAAAAGATGAAATAATAAATGGAACATGCTTTAGAGGAGAGCGTTTGAGGAGATGATGGGTTTGAAAATATGAGGATGAAGCGCTGAAAAGTTGAGAGACACAAAGAGAACGAAAGAACGTGAACTGCAGAGGGAGAAAATTTGACAATCGAGAGTAGGAGAGGGAGAGAAAAGGAAAAATTGAAAAAAGAAAAAAGAAAAAAGAAAATTTCCTGGTATCTGCCACGTGGAATATGGTGAAAATAGGTTAGTGAAATGCCACCTGGATAGGTGGGACCCTGAACTATTCCTTTTTCTATATATTATGGACAAATACCTGTGCAAGAGCCAAAGGGCTGAATCTGATGGGTGTTTCTGTCGGCAATGGAAGTAAAGCATCGGCATCGGCATCCCTCGACATCGGCATGCATCGACTCTTGGGTTGATACAGAATCCCAGAGTATCACGGCCTCAAAACCCAGATTGAAACCCTAGAATTGGAGGTTAAATGGGGAGAAGGTTGAAGGAGAAAAGGAATTTCGAGAGTTAGAGACACAAAACCCAGATCGGATGAAGGTGGAGATGAGTTTGATGAGCGATGATGCGAGATTGATGAGGGAGAGAAAAGATGAGAGAAAAGGTGAGAACGCTGGTAGAGAAGAAAAGATGAGAGATGGAAAAGATGAAATAATAAATGGAACATGCTTTAGAGGAGAGCGTTTGAGGAGATGATGGGTTTGAAAATATGAGGATGAAGCGCTCAAAAGTTGAGAGACATAGAGAGAACGAAAGAACGTGAACTGCAGAGGGAGAAAATTTGACAATCGAGAGTAGGAGAGGGAGAGAAAAGGAAAAATTGAAAAAAGAAAAAAGAAAAAAGAAAATTTCCTGGTATCTGCCACGTGGAATATGGTGAAAATAGGTTAGTGAAATGCCACCTGGATAGGTGGGACCCTGAACTATTCCTATTTCTATATATTATGGATGCTATACGGTGTTTTAAGCTTTTTGAACGTTATGTTATGGTGTATTCTACGGAGAGTTAATATTGGAAGAAATTTTAAATTTGAGTTCATTCCTTCATTATAAAAAAATTAAGTTCATGCATAAACTCATTTTCACTACATGTGTATCATTTACATGTGTTTATATCTAAATTAAAGGTGCTTTTTTTTCTAAATGGCGTAAAAAACAATATTAATTAGAACATGGGGGTGAAAAAAAAATTAATTAGCTGTATGGGGTAGTTTCTGACATGGAATTTAAGGCATTCGGAAGCATCCCTGCGAATGGTAATATGACAAATGACTTTTTCAGAACTGAATGACATGAACGTACCTTTTGCAGCATGAACAGTAGCCATTCGCAAGAAGGTATCTTGACTTTTTTTCGTATGCCATTCGCAAGCATTCCTCTTTGTCTTATTAGCATTCGCAAGGAATCTTACGAATGTCTACTATTCCCCGTCAGCTCACTTCTGAACACTGAAAAAGCATCTGGAAAAGTAATTTGTCTTATTAACATTCGTAAGGAATCTTCCGAATGCCTAAAAGTCCAAGTCAAAAACTACCCCAAACAGCTAAATATTCTTTTTTTCACTCCCTTTTTTAAATTAAAGTTTTTTTTACGCCATTCAGAAAAAAAAAATTTACGCATTAATATCATTTAGGAATTACATTGAAGTTATAAATTAAAAATTATATTCTTGACGTAGCACTTCATTTTTATTGTGACATAAAAGAACTGAAAATATATTAATTCAAAAATTAACAAAATAAACTAAAATTTAAGAAGAAAAAAGGAAAAAAGATTAAAATGTTATTAAAATCAGTCTTAAAATATATGTATAAAAATAGTGGATACATAATTTAGGAGTTATATATAAGTTTTTATGAAGGTAGGAGTTATATGGAAGTTAAACTTAAATATTGAATTTAAATCTCACTTCAAAGTGTCTAATAATGATAAAAAAATAAACAATATAATCCCTGAACAAAAACTTTTATACTTCTTCAATATTTTTTTTTGGTTACAAATGGAAAGGGAAAAAACAACAGAAACAGGCTACATGATTACATCTTGGCACAAAAGAGGAACAACCACAGTGGGGGGAAGATTCCAAATTTTCCACTCCCAACCTTCACTAAGGGCAAGCTTTGCCCGTGTATCCGCTTACATACTTCTTCAATTCTATTCACATAAGCTTACATACTATTATATAGAAGATTTTTAAAAAATTATTATTCTTAACATGGTGCTTCATTTTATTTATAAATTAAAAACATAAAACTCAAGAATAAATTAATTTAAAAATTAACAATGTAATTTAAAAAAGGGAAATTGATTAAAATTTTATTTAAATAATTCTAAAACCTTCATATTATTTATATATCTATTAATCAACACATTAAAACTATAAGTATAAAAATGGGGTTACATTATATGAATTAATAACATGTAGGAGTTATATAGAAGTTAAATTTTTTAAAATATTAAAGAATATTAAACCAACTAAACACTATCGAGTTGAGACCAAGATCTTAAAGAAACTAAACCCTAAAATAAATAAATAAAAATAAAAAAAGAAAGATCGGACGAAAAAACAACTACCAACAACTGATAACATAGCTAAATAATTGCGCTTCTACAAAACAAAAATAAACACATGCATCACAAAAACAGCTTCAAACTTATATTTTCTTATATCTAAATTTAATTTGTTCTTTTAATTCATAAATATCTTTTAGTAAACATAAAAAATAACATAGATTTTAAAAATTTCACACGAAAAACAAATATGAACAAAAAATAAAAAATAAAAAATATCACGAAGGAAAGGTATTCTCATATTAATTAATTGGTGTATATGGTTGTTTTTTTAGTTTTGTCCAATTTTAAATTGCAACATTTTTTCCCAAAATGATAGGTCAAGTTGTAAGAGTTATGAGACATATAAGTTGGGTGGTGAACGTTCATAAATCAATCTCTGGAAGGTCCAATTTATCTTTTCGATGTAAAAAAAATTGCAACAATTTCAATTTAAAAGGAAAGTTAAATGCACTTTAATTCAATTAATGTGAGAATTTGAAAGATTGATATTATAATATAAACATCTTACAGGGTAGTTGATTTTTGTGAACATACAAGTAATAAACATCTTAATAACCTCAAAAAAAAAATAAACACTTATGATTATTGTACACATTATCATTTACATGATACTTGATTTTTTTTAAATAAAAATAAATTATTTGGGTTACAAAAGAAAAAGAACTTTAAAAATATAATCTAAAAATAATGTAATAAAAGAGTGCAAAGTAATCTAAAATTAATAAAAAGTAAAAAAGGGAAATTTAAAAAAAAAGTGCAATTTGAATTTATCATAAAATACATTACAAAAACATTATTTGAAAAAAAAAGTTTAAGACACTGAACTTTTTTACTTATCATATGTGACATGGAGATATCACATTTTGATGTTTTTTTTAGTTATCATATGGGACATAAAGATGTAAAATATTGATAATTTATTTACTTAATTAACATATGTCACACGGGATGTCACATTTTGATAATTTTTTACTTTATTATAGAGGCCATAGAGTTGTAACATTGGATGGATCAACTTATATATGTTGGGGTTAGTTTTTTTCTTGGGTGGAGATTTTTTAAAAAAGTAATTAACCCACGTTCACTTGCATTTTTAACCCTATGTGCTGTTTGTGAATGAGAGTGTACAATGATGTCAAAATTGCTGAATTGTTAACTCTGAAGTCCTCAAATTTGGATGTCCAAGCTGCTGAATTTTCTTTTGTGTACAATATTGATATAAAAAAATTTATGAATCGAGCATTTAGGAAAACTAGCAAAGAAGATAAAAACAAAATAACAACTCAATAAAAAAACAAGCATTAAGTAAAAAAAAACATACAAATTTATAATTTCATATATTTAAAATAATTTAGTTGTTTTAATTCATAAAATATTAAAAAACAAAACAAATATTTAAAAAAACACATAAAAAAATAAAAATGAATATTCCCGTGCATCGCACGGGTAAAAGTACTAGTATTTCATAAAAAGAATGATGGATGTGAAAAAATATAATAAATTTTCAGAGAAATGTGTAATTCCAAATAGTGGTTCAAGCATCTTAAAATGTTATAAGAGATAATCATAAAAGTGACAACATATCTCATAAATCTTTATTTTCAAACTCTCACTAATCTAAATTATCAAAATAATTTATTCATGTTAATATAAATTATATGATTTAGATAGGCTTCAAAAACAAAGTCTTGGATTAATAATGTATTCAATTAGAGTCTAAAATTTTAGAATATTTTCTCCAATAATGATATATACACGCCTCATTTTTTAAACAATTTATTTTCACTTCTTTTTATTTCTATCTCCCTCCTCTTATCATCTATCACATCTTATACTTTCCCCCTCTTACTTTTTCCATTCTTTCTATCTCTCTCATCATTCCACCTCTCTCCACCTCAAAGAGAGGTGTGAAAGAAACATTATTCGTAATATGCTCTTGAACAAACAAGTATTTTGAATGCATAAAATTTATGTTAAATTTTACAGAAAATATATCACACAAAGTTTATGCTTTAGGTAACATGAAAGTCACACATAAAATCTGCATAAGTTTAAGTTACTTAAATCCCTGACAAGAGTAATTATATGTGAGCTCAAAGAGGTTTGACATAATTAATTCATGATTAAATAAATAAATGAATATATATATATATATAAATTATTGTGAAACTAAAATTTAATAATGGCATAGGCTTGCACCTTGTTTATGAGGCGTTACTTGTAATTTTTGTTTGTTTTTTTCTTTTTTTTTAAGCTGCTGTTTACCAAAAAAAAATGACATAGGCTTGTGAAAACTTGTATAGATAAAAGGATTTTTTGAACTAATATAGCATAAAATGTTAACAATAAGCAAACACTTATGACTACCATTATATAATAAGATTATAAGTACCTTAAGAATGAAAAGAAATGCCGTTATGTGTGCATGCGGATATTCTAACTATTTGAAATAAATAGGGTATATCCATTATTTATATAAATTAATAATAACTACAATTCATTCAAAGAAAAAAATTATTTAATGTAAATTTTCTCCTCCATAGACAAATGCGAACTTCCAAGAAGGATGCACTGTAGATAAAAATGACCAAATTGCATATTTAAATCTAATATTATGCCGAAAAAATTCTAATACCAATAAGGTATTTGAATTGATTGACAAAAGTTTGCAAATATAATGCATTACACAAATGAAAAATTACACTAACAATAACATACCGATATGAATTTCAAATAAAAGACATACTGATATGCTAAATTATCACTCATGTAAATACACAAATAATTTCATTTAAATTATTGAGAGGGTTTAGATTATATAATTTTCATTAAATTTTGTATAATTACAGTCACGATAGATGATATCACAATCACACAAAACTTAATATAATGCTTAAATCTCACAAAAATGTATAAACCATAAGATATAGAAATCAATGAAGATTACAAACTTTAATTCATGAAGAACCTAAAAAAATCTTCCTTCCCTAGAATAATATACTAGCAAATAGATTATATTATTAAACAATATTGCTAGTGGGCTGGGCCCCTACAAGCGTAGGACCCACCACATATACAAGTGAAATGAGACTAAAGCGTCAAGGTCATGCTCGGGCAAACTCCCGGCAAGGACAGGATAGCAAATCTAGGACAGTCTTACCCTGATTGAAGGTGTCGCACGTCCAGACGTTGGGCCTAGCCTTACTTGCATTCTAGCATTAGGAATTGGGCCTTGGATGTATGGGCCAATTCTCTAATTCTTTAGGATTTCTGACCTTCCCCACTATAAAAGGGAGGTCATTTATTGTACTCATCGGCTTTTTACTCATTCTATGATATAGTACACTTTTTATACATCATCTTTTCTTATTTGTGCTCTGCTAATGTTTACTAGAATACTCCTAGATCTAGTAGGTCCTTGGTACAAAACATTGGCGTCGTCTGTGGCTCTGACTCATTTTCTCTTTCCATTGACATTGAGAGGTGTTAGTTATGAATTATGCAAACGAGGTTGACAGATCATCGTTGTGCACCGCGTCGGTGAGGCGGCGACCGGCATGACGAGCAAACAAAGTCATTCTAAGTGGGCTTAAGAAGAAAATAGCTGAAGCAAAGGACCCGTGGGCGGAGGAATTGCTAGGAGTACGTTGGGCGTACAATACCACCATCCAAACAAGTACTTGTGAAACTCCTTATAGCTCACATACGAAACTAATGCAATGTTTCCTGTAGAAATTCAAAATCAAAGTTGGCAGGTGCAAATGAGTGAAGAAGAGAATCATGAGAATTTGGTGGCTAACATCATTATGATACTAGAGGTGCAAAGAGAAGTACACTTGAGGAATGAGGTCAGTAAAGAAAGAATAACAAGAAAATATTCGGCAAAGGTAGTACCAAGAAAAATGATGGTGGGCGATCTTTTTTTGAGGCGCCAAACAATGGCGGCGGGGCACAATAAGCTTTTGCCTAACTAGGAAGGCCCATTTCGGGTTATCAGAGATGTGGGCATCGGAGCTTATAAGTTGGAACAACTAGATGGCGGGCAAGTGCATCGCTTATGGAATGCAGGGACCTTAAGACACTATTATAGTTGAGAAATGAAAAATGTAAATAAAGGGCGTCCTATTTTTTCCCTCTTACATGAGGTTTTCAATGAGGCGACCCGGATGAATGAAGGGAACAAATTCCCATGTAAATATTACTATATGAAAGGAAATCAAATATGAATTTTCAATATAAGAAGCACGCCGCTAAAGGCGATTCTTAAATTTTACTTTTATTTCTTTAAAAGTGCAAAAGTGGCAAAATGTTAAAGGTACAAGTTGTAAGTTTTTCGGAATAAGAAAGTAGCAAAACTGAGCATACAAAGCCTTGGCGATCCAAGTGCCCACTAGGAACCAAGCCCCGCCTATAAATGACCAAGGCCAAATGAAACGCCTAAGCCTTGAACAAAAATTCAAGCAACACAAAAGCGTCACCGCGGCGATCCAAGTCTCGGTTAATTTACGAGAGCAAAACACATAATAGAGTTAACAAGTTAACTATGAAGTATAAGAGAAACGTTCGCACAAGGGGCGGCCTAATTATTGCTTAAACTGAAAAACTATTGTACGTTTTCAATAAGTACGGCGATGCAGATAAATAAAAAAGTGATAATAATAATTGCGAAAAGTTGCACAAATGCACTTTATGAAATGTAATAATATAACACAAGAAAGGGGAGTTTGAACTATGTTCTTGTAAAACTTGAGTTTTCAATCGATTATAAGTTTTTAAAACATTTTCGTAATCGATTGGTGCAGCGGATATACGTGCAAAACAATAAACGATAAAAACACAGACAATATATCCTGGTTCACCCACAAACGATGAGACTACGTCCAGTCATTAACTAAACCAAGATTTCACTATCAAGTATCAAGGACTTCTCCTACAAGTATTCACAATGACTTATCCCAACAAGTATTCTTCAGGGCTTCTCCTAATCAAGTATTCTCCAGGACTTCTCCTAACAAGTATTATACATGACTTCTCCTAAACAAGTATTAGACAGTACTTCTCCAATAATCTTTTTCAAGATCGTTTGGTTATACAAGGATCTCTTCTTATAAGAGTGATTGTAGAAGCTTTCAAGCTCAGGAACTATAAAGTAGAGTGAGAGTGATTATAGCCATTTGAGCTTGTTCTTCACAACGATTATAGTTGTTGGATCAGACGATGCTTCAGTGTACTTGTATCAGATGCATTAAATTCATGACACTGTTTGATGAAGAACTTTTGCCCAAAAGATTTAGTATGCCAGTTAGTAGGTAGAATTGGTCTTTGCTTCTATTTGTTGATGAGCAAATATGACGACAACATTGTACTTCAGCTTTGGTCATTGTGGTTTGTTAGATTACGTACCCTTCTAACAAGACTTCTTCTCCAAGTTTTCCAAGCAATGGAAATTGTCATGTGGGCAAAGCCCTTACAGATTCAAAATGAGGGCAGGGCCCTTCAAAACATCAAACAAAAAAAGAGAAGAAAAGCAACTACGATTGTTTAAGATTCTTTGTTGGCATTGTCCACATTGGACTCAGGGTTCTCATCAGCAGTACACTCATCATCTCCTTCTTTGCGAGCATTTCCATTGTCATCATCTTCTTCTCTTTCACTTTCCTCCTCGCCGCTGTTGTCCGAGCCTTTAGCATTTCACTATCAACATCCTGGATAAGTACTTTCTTCTTGCTTAGGTTAGCATCTCTTGTAAAAAAATATTTTTCGAAAGATGTTGTTCATTGTTGCTCTCATTGTTCCTTCTTCCTCTAAAGTATCCTCCAACTGAACCTGGAAATGCTCTAATAATATAAATCTTAAATCTCACTGCTTCAATCAATTTGAAAACAAGAGCATCACCACCATCCAGCTTATGATCCAATTTAGATGCACTCCAGCCACCACGAAGCCCACTTCTTTTGCTATTGTAAATACAATAATGATTCATAGACAATGATACAGTAAAAACACCTTCAAACACCCCTTTTTTCCTGCTGATTTGGCCAAATAATACGAAAGCATTATGGTTAGTCATATGTATTTAGGTGGTTAGTTCAGTGTATTATTTGGCCAAATCCCTAATTTAGGAATTTCAACTTTATACGGTTCTGTGCTTTATGGTTAGTCATGTGTATTTAGGTGGTTAGTTCAGTGTATTATTTGGCCAAATCCCTAATTTAGGAATTTCAACTTTACACGGTTATGTGCTTTATGGTTAGTCATGTGTATTTAGGTGGTTAGTTCAGTGTATTATTTGGCCAAATCCGCAGGAAAAAGGGGTGTTTGAAGGTGTTTTTACTGTATCAATGTCTATGAATCATTATTGATTGTAAATAGCCTCCTAGTTTGAGCCATTTTCATCCTCTAAACATTTTAATCCCAAAACTATCCAGCTTCCCTTTCTTCTTCATTAACACACTCGCTCTTCATTCTCTTAACTTTCTTTCCTCACCTCCACATCATACACTTTCCCTTCTTTTCCTTTCTCTTCTTCATTCTCCTTCACTTTCCTTCTCACCCTTCTCATCATCCTTCACTTTCGTATTCATTTTATTCTCATATTTTGTTCATTTTCATCTTCCTATCTTCCATATTGTTCTGAGTGGTTCATTTTTGTCTTTCACCATTCTTGTCACTGCGCTCTACTTCCAGATCCGATCCAGATCCAAGTCTTCCAGGTTTTAAATTCCTTGTATGTTTTTAGTTTCACGTTTTAATTCTAAGAATATATTTTGATGAATGTTAATGTCAACTAAAAACCCAGAACTTCAATTTTTTACCAATGTTTAAAACTAAAAATGTTTGTACTTCGTGATTTAAAACTGAAAATGTCACACTTTGTTCTGAGATCCTAAACCTGGGAAAGTATTTCCAAATTTCATGTTACGGGATTTAAATCCCAGGAAAGTATTTCCAAATTTCATGTTCCGGGTTTTAATTCCCAAATAATGATCGGAATAGAAATGCACCATGTAAAGGGGTTGAAAATTGGGTATTACTTTCATGCATAAATTGTGGCTCAGAGATTTTCCCAAAATTAAAATGCAAATATACGACAGCACAGGTACACTTATAAATTTTTCGCCCACGAAAAGTTTCAACATTAATAAGGGCAGCACTAGACGAATACTAAGCATGTGGATGGTACTAGATACAAAATGAGAAGGCAATCTCCATTTCAGTGATCTTTCAGAAGTATGGAGAACACTAAGTTATCGTCAGGCCAAACTGTTCTCATCACCCTTAATTACACATAATTTTGTCTGGCTTTTCAAGCAGAACATTTGGCAAAATTAAGTGGCAACCTTATCAAATCAATATATACGATCATTTTTCCTATTCTATTTAGTTGTCATTGAACAACCACATTTTCCAATTCATTTGTTCGATCCCATGATCCCCAAATGACAGAATACAACACTGAATCATGCTAATCAAACATGATTGCATCATACGTTTTACAACGCTAAATAGTTCACAAGAGAGATCATATAAGTTTGCTAGAAAAATCATTGATACAACACAAAACTGTCCAGCAAATTTATGCCAGTTGCCAGACCACATTCTCTGCTACAATAAAAAGCATATTCAAATAGCTAATGGATGCACTGCACGTGATACGTTCATTACCTTCTTTTTGTTGATTAAATACATTACTAGCATTGTTTCAGCAAGTCATAACTAAAGTCATGCTGCCCTTGAGCCATGACAAGTCATAACTAATTTCTTACAGATGATTTTTTCAGTATGTACCTGATCGGAAGCAGAGAAAACAAAGAGAAGGGATTCAACTCAACTTGATGAAAGGGAAGGGGAAAGAAAGCAAAAAGATCATTATAAATGCTCTTCTGATTAGACTACAACTTTTTCATATCCTCAAAATGGTAAAACAAAGCAACTAAATACAAGACATATAAGAATCAGAAAACTCCAATCCTAAAAGAACTTTTTCAGTTAGTAGTTGAAATCAACATTGGTTAAACAACAAATCTAAGCACCGATAATCACCTGCGAACATCACTCATTAAGTAAATTATGTATAATTGCCATTGCCATGAACTCATCATCTACTCTAACCTAACAAAACAAGAAACTAGTTAAGAAAACATCACTGCTCCAATTCAAGTTACCAATTGCACAAAAACCACAAAGTGACACCATCTAGTTCAGTGTTGTAAAATCGCGATCGCGGACCATTGCGGTGAGCCAAGAATCCGCTATTTCGGCCGCTATTTAGCTGAGAGTGGCGGGAAAAGCGCGCTATAGCAATAGCGGCGTCGTTATTAGCCAAAAATCCGCTAGGCTCGCTATTTGATAACACGGATCTAGTTAATTCAAAAAATCTACCAAAACAACCACAATTAACCCCTGAAAACCCTAAGCCAACTAATTTGAATTCTGAAGAAATTCATCAAACTAATTATCAAACAACTTCCCAGATGATGAAACAAAAACTAAAGTAGCACAAGATTGACTTCAAATATCAAGAATTATCAACATCAAGGTCACAACATGTATGAAATTATACAAAAAATTCAACAAGAAGAAAAATAATAATGTAACAGCATATACACATGGATGGTGATTGACGATGAGGTGAAAGGTGCGATGGCTATCGATTGGGAGAAGGAGAGAGGAGGCGAGCCAGGCGCTGTTGTTGTTGGTGGTAGCGGCGTTTGAGGTAGTCTTCGAGGATCTCCATGACGGAGAGGAAGCGGCGCATCTGGTGGAGGCGGTGGGTCAGCTCGGCTTCCCGAGCTCTGGCGCGAGCGAGACGAGCCTCCGTGTCAGCGAGGCGACCGCGGAGATCGTCCACCGCCGCCGACGATGTCCGATCGGTGAAATCGTCTTTCGATAACGATCGCTGCTGCCCGCAACACATGCTTCGGATTTCAGAAATTCGCGTGAAACTTCGAGCACCCTAGAGAGAAAGAGGATTAGAAACGGGGTGGGTTACTTCACAAAAGAGAAAAGAAAAAAAAACAATATAATAATTATTTCATATTTATTGTAACCCACAATGGAGTATTAAAAAGTAGAGACTCACTCTTTAATGTGATGCACTCCACAATGGGTGTTCGCGGTCTAGACAGATTCGGTTTTACGAGAAAAACCATCTCATTCAATCATCTTGGTTTTGTTACTTCATCTTCCATTCGGTTTTTTTTTTATTCGAACCAATCTGATTCATTTTTTATTGGTTTTGAGTGATCTGGGCTTTCGTGTCCTCAATCCTTTTCCCCGTAGGCGGAGGTTTGTCGAATCGGCACCATCAACTACCATCGCGTTGCCTTCACCTGGGAAAGTGGACTGGGCGAGACTCTAGGATCCCTCGCCCAGGCGCGCCAGCCTGGGGCGACATGCGAGCCCGGGAGTTGGGCCTTCTCCCGGGAGGCCCAACTGGCCCATTAGGAGAAGTTATGGGCGACAAGCCCAACCCCCGAATCTATAAATAGGGAGCGGTTACCAATTGTAAGGGACTCTTAGCTCATTTGAGAAATACAAACTTGAAATTCAGTTACTTTCTCTCTCTAAGCGGTTACGCTCTTACCCTCTCTAGATTCTCACATCACGATCCTCTCACTATGGGTACCGTACCTCATCTCTATGTTCTTGGATAGAACATTTGGCGCCGTCTGTGGGGACCGGTAGATTTTGATTCCCGGACACGTGGATTGTGATTTGGTTGAGAGAAGTTCGATTTTCCGTGCAATTCTCTTCAGTTTTCTAGAATTTTGGTTGAATTCCTAGTTCGCTGGTGAAGCCTAATGGAGGCACATCGTCGACGAAGTAGGGGAAGGCTGAGACACGCGTGCGGTTCGTCATTGCATCGCGTGTAACACCCCGATTTCCAGGTGTCACTTTAGTAACTAAAAACAAACTTTACGCGGAAAACATGTAATTTTTTTTTTCGTTTGATTCCTTTTAAATAAGCGATAGAAAATAAAGACATAACCCAACACTAACTAACCAATGTACAAATATATACACATGTACAGCCTCAGCTGCACTCTCCCGTCACGCGCACTCGCAGTGACTCCAAAGTAGTGTGCCCGCAGGCAATTATATACAGAACCAGAACTGTAAGTAAAAGTATCAAATATACAGTCATCCAAGAGAAAGTCGGCACCCAAAAATGGCCTGAACAAAAGACCCCTATACTCCGACAGACTCTCTGTGATCCTCCTCAAAAGAACCACACAAAAAGCCACACATCGGGAACCTACCCTGTCCCAAAAAGTAAGACGATCAGAGCTCTACACAAAAAATGACGCTGCCTAACCTACCCTCCCAGTCCAGCTCATAGCTCCTCCACCTCATCGCTGCTCGGCGAGTAGCTGTCCCCACTGCTCTCGGAGTCAGAGTCGGAATCCACCGTAATCATCTCGGTGTCCAAGTCCACGACCTCCCTCCTAACTGTCCTGCGCACCGTCCTAGTCGAGCCGGTCTCAACATCCACCTCTCCTGTAAGAACATCCTCCTCCACCACCCTAACCAAGGGGTCCACACGGTAGCCGTGCGGTGAAGAGAAAGAAAAGAGACGTGAGGCAGATGGGACAACAGACTCCCTCTTCGGCTGCACGAGCCAAGAGGACGACGCCACGTCGGTAGGATCAATGGCAGTAGCAGGAGGTGGCGCAACAGGTGCAGCAACAACAGGCTCGATCTCCGCTGGGTCCTCGTCATCAGAAGATGAAGCATGAGGTGGTGCAGGTGGTCCTCGACCAGTACCTGGTCCACAGTGAACTGAGGGCGGCAAGTCAAAACTCAGCTCCATACGTCGTAGCATTCCTCTCGTCAAACGTCCTCGCTCGTCGGTCCGGTCTTCCATGACTCTTCCCCGGTACGTCGCTCGGTGACCCGCAACCTCGATCACCCAAGCGGTGGGGGCATCACGATCCACCAACTCATACCTGATCCCCCCCCGAGGGAGAGACCATCGAAAACCAGTCGGCCATCGACATCTGGCAGCAGGCCGACCGCCCAAACACAAACATGAAACCAAAGCCAAAGCGCTAGGGTCAACTCACAGAAATAAGTAGATATACACTCAACATGTGATATGGGGTATAGATATATATGTTGTTCGCAGAAGGTACCCAAATCTCTGCGATTCTGAGATTTCTCCTTAGTGAGTTGTTGTTGGATTTTGTCATCTTGACAGATTTTGAGAGCAACTCTTTGAATGATAGCTATAAGCTGTCCATAACTAAGGGTATGATATGGGATTTCTCCCCCCGAATTTTGGCTTCTAAGTTTTTCACGAACTTTGTCGCAAAAAGATTTAGGAAGACCGGCCAGGAATTTCTCTTTCCAGAAGGCTTGTTGGCTGTCTTCACGGGTGTAAACCCTGGTCAGGAAGGTATCCTTATACCACCTGAAATCACCCAAAGATTTGCACTTAAGATTGGACAAAAGATCACCAGATCTGTCCTTGATGAGGGAAGGATCTCCAACAAAATGTTGGGCTATGGTAAAGATTAAGGAGTTGACAGCATCAGAGATGAATTTGCCATCTTCCATGATAGGATTACCTTCTTCATCCGTCTTGACAGCAGTTAAGATCTGATCCTTCTCGTCTTGAGTGAGATAATTATCCCACCAACCTTTGAGCTGGCCACAGAAACCAGCAACCAAGACTTCAACGATAAGAGACTCAGGACAATTGTTGGCGGTAACATAGGCAGTGGCTACCATAGTCATATTTTGGAGGATTTTGGTGATGCCATACTCGTTTTCACCATCAATATTCCATTCATAGACATTGTTGGCACTGAAGCTTTTGAAGTTTGAAGATTCTTCTAAAAGAAGATCAGGAGCAGTAGCTCTAGGATAGTAGAGCTTGGTTTCTTTTCTCCACTGATTCTTAGAATTGTGAATGACAGTATTGACCGGAATACTTTTGATAGATTGAACGTCAGACTTCATAGATTGAATATCAGAATCAGACTCAACCTTACCATCTTCAATATTATTTAAAGAAGTAGAGGTATTACGAGTAGAAGTACGAGTTTTTGGAGGAGGAGGAGCAGTAATAGTGGGATTAGAAACTGCTTCCGGAGTAGGTTCCGGAGTCTCAGGAGGTTCCGGAGTCTCAGGAATAACATGTTTGAGAAGCTGAAGTTGCTCTACCACCTTTTGGAGGAGCTCATTGTCAGATTCCTTTTTTGCTCGAAGAGTTTGAGCCGAGTGTCTGGAACGGCTACTGATTTGAAAAGGTTTGAAAAGAGGTTTTTCAAGTTGACATCCTTTAGGGATATCAAGATTAGAAGAGGAAGGTTCAATCTTGACCTTTTCTTTTCCTTTCCTGGAAGAGGAATCCTGCACTTGGGATTCTCCAAGAATTTGAAGATACTTATTGGTATAATTGGATTGTTCCATGAGGTCTTTGATGTCTTTACCAGTGACATCACCTTCTTCTTTCCTAGTCTTGAAGGGAGAAGCTAGGACAGGTGTAGATTGAGCTCCTTTAAGAAGGAAAGGAGTTTTAGGTGGCAGGTTAGAAAGGGTTTCTTTTCCATCCTTATGCTGCCATTTAACCATGTCAATTTGGAAGGGGTAAGATTTCCAATTCTTGTTGGCATAATCTTGAAACCATTCAAAAAAGAAGATGTTTTGCTGGGTTTTCTCAAGGAACCCATAGAATTTTTCTTGGATCTTCTTTCTCTTTTCACCCTGATACTTTGCAAAGAACCATTTTCTTTGCTGAGTCCATCGGTCAGAGTAGAAATCTGCCTTGATACTTCCTTTGTCGATGACGAATTCAGTAGTGATTGCTCCAATGAAATCAGAAGTTTCTCCAGGGGTTTCTAGAGAAGAATACGTTGGAGATAAGGTGGATTGATGATCTTCATCACCCTTGTCATAGGTAGTCTTGACAGGAGTGGTATGGACATATCCAGCCAAATGGATAGTAGATCCGTCATGAGAGAGGGAAGGTTGAGCGCTAGACTCGGGTTGGTTCCTTCTAGTCATAGAAAAAGATCTTCTGGACATGGCAGATTGGAAATCAGAGGTCCTAATAGATCTAGGGATAGAGAAAGAATTTCTCCTATCAAAGATGAGATCTACTTGGCCAGATTGGTGTTGGCCGATTTCACGAAACTCAGGAGTTTCGACAGGTTGGGCTGGAGTAGCCTTTTCCAAAGACCATTTCTCTGGAAGGGTAATATCACTCCATTGGATGGTTTTGGGAACAATAACATTTGCCTTATCATAATCTGTAAGGAAAAGAGTTGTTTCTCCAGATTTTTCACAATTGGTCTTCAGGAAATAGGATTTGATGGAGTTCATTACTTTGTATTGAACCCTATAGATCAAAGAGATTGGAATGGAATCTTCTTTCATATCAAGGCCGTGAAGCTTGATATTTAGGAAGAGAACGTCAAGGATGTTTTTGTCTTCCAGACTGACAGTTAGATCTGGGAAACAATTGAAAAAGATTGGTCCATTACTCAGGTTGGTTTCAACCGTTCCTAAGAGGGAGTCATGGAATTGATTATGTCTAATATCCCTAAGACAAAGAAGAACAGAGATGTCCAGAGACTTCCTAGTTAGGGGTTTGAGACCAACTTGAACACTACCTATATGAAGATAGTTGAAGTTCTTGCTGATATGATCTTTAACGCTTTTCTCAGAAAGCAGATGGATTTCTTCATTATCAGATCTGAGCTTGTAGGTTTGCTCAACGGTTTTGATAATGAAATCTGATCGTTTGAAAAAGGATCCGTTTGGTTTATAGATTTCTGTATGAGAAATCTTTGGGATTTCCCAGTTATCAAGATCTTGATTGATATCTTCAAAATGAATTTCTTCTTTGAAGACAGATTTGGATAATTGATTGGACTGATGAGGATGATCGATTGAAGAAGAAGAGGGTTGGGAAGATTTGAAAGAAAGTTTGGAAGAAAAGGAGCGAAGCATCATAAAAAGAAAACCTTCCTCACCCGTAAGTATCATCGCCATCACCTGGTTCTATAGAAACAGATAAATAAATTAGAAATATAAGTTACGTTCTGTGTTGTTCTTAATAGTTGAGCAGTATAGATCTGGATCAGACTTAAGCCACCACAAAAAGAAACTAAACAAGGACATTAAAAATATTCAGAACTTAAAAACATGTCTGTAGTATGGCCAATATAGACTTACTGCCACACAGGGACTTACTGCCTTCAACGCCTCCGCTGCAGAGATGATCAAAAGTCTGAATAGTAATAATCCTAGAGGGTTTTCAAAAGAGCTTTCATTTTAGTTTAGTCCAAAGTGTACTACCAGTCCAAGATCCAGAGCATAGTGCTTAATTATGTAAGAACAGAACAGAGAAATAACTTATACCTAACATATTTAGCATGTTCCTACTTCCCCATCAGGCTCTGATACCAAGAGGGGGTCGAGCAACTTCAGCTTCTCAAACAAGTTATTCCTGAGACTCCGGAACCTCCTGAGACTCCGGAATCTACTCCGGAAGCAGTTTCTAATCCTCTAGGATTAACAAAATATGACTATGGTAGCCACTGCCTATGTTACCGCCAACAATTGTCCTGAGTCTCTTATCGTTGAAGTCTTGGTTGCTGGTTTCTGTGGCCAGCTCAAAGGTTGGTGGGATAATTATCTCACTCAAGACGAGAAGGATCAGATCTTAACTGCTGTCAAGACGGATGAAGAAGGTAATCCTATCATGGAAGATGGCAAATTCATCTCTGATGCTGTCAACTCCTTAATCTTTACCATAGCCCAACATTTTGTTGGAGATCCTTCCCTCATCAAGGACAGATCTGGTGATCTTTTGTCCAATCTTAAGTGCAAATCTTTGGGTGATTTCAGGTGGTATAAGGATACCTTCCTGACCAGGGTTTACACCCGTGAAGACAGCCAACAAGCCTTCTGGAAAGAGAAATTCATGGCCGGTCTTCCTAAATCTTTTGGCGACAAAGTTCGTGAAAAACTTAGAAGCCAAAATCCGGGGGGAGAAATCCCATATCATACCCTTAGTTATGGACAGCTCATAGCTATCATTCAAAGAGTTGCTCTCAAAATCTGTCAAGATGACAAAATCCAACAGCAACTCACTAAGGAGAAATCTCAGAATCGCAGAGATTTGGGTACCTTCTGCGAACAATTTGGTATTCAGGGTTGTCCCAAGAAACCTAAACCCAGAAAGCATGATCCTCCTCCCAAACAACAATGGAGAAAAAGATCTAGCAGAAATGATCATAGGAAGCCCAAACCTAGATCTAAACCTTATTCTGCTCAAACCCCAAAGAACCCTCCTGAGACTAGACCCTCTCAAGGAAAAGATGTTACCTGCTACAACTGCGGCAAGCCGGGCCATATTAGCAGGTATTGCAGACTTAAAAGGAGAATCTCTGAGCTTCATCTTGAACCGGAGATTGAAGACAAGATCAATAATCTTCTCATTCAAACTTCTGATGAAGAAGAATCTAATCCTTCGGATTCTGAGGTCTCTGAAGACCTAAATCAAATCCAGAATGATGATTCTCAATCATCATCTTCCGTCAATACCTTGTCCATCAACACTTTAACCAATGAACAAGATCTACTCTTCAGGGCCATTAATTCTATCCCTGATCCTGAGGAAAAGAAAATCTATTTGGAACGCCTCAGGTCTACTCTTGAAGATAGGCCTCCCAAAAGTCCTATAACCACCAATAAATTCAATCTTAGAGATACTTTCAAGCGTCTTGAGAAATCTACGGTCAAGCCCGTCACTATTCAAGACCTTCAATTTGAAGTCAATTCCCTCAAGACTGAGGTCAAAAGTCTCAAGCAAATCCAAAAAAGTCAGCAACTTATTTTGGAGAAACTGACTAAAAATTATGAGGAAGATGATTCTTCTATACCTGATTCCAATCCTGCTCCTAACGACAATTGCGAGGACTTTCTGGAAAATATTAACCAGGTCATCATTCAGAAATTCTTCATTCATGTCAAAATCCTCATAGGAGATTTTGTTCTCGAAATCCCTGCCCTCTTTGACACAGGGGCAGATTCCAGTTGTATCTCGGAGGGACTCATTCCCACCAGATATTTTGAGAAAACAACTGAGAAGCTCAGCGCTGCTGAAGGATCTAGACTAAAGATCAAGTATAAAATCCCCTCAGCTATCATCAAAAATGGTAGTCTTGAAATCGAAACTCCATTTCTGTTAGTCAGAAATTTGAGTCAAAAAATCATTATAGGGACCCCTTTCATTAAGAAACTCTTCCCCTATAATACTGACGAAAACGACATCACTGTTCAGCATCTTGGACAACCTATCTTGTTCAAATTCTCTGAACCTCCCATAGATAAGACTTTGAACGTCATATCCTACAAGGAGAAGCAGATCAACTTCCTCAAGGAAGAAATCTCTTACAGAACCATTGAGGATCAATTGCAACAACCTTCTGTTAAATCAAGGATTGAGAATATTTTGGAAAATATTCAATCCAGCATCTGTTCTGATCTACCCAACGCTTTTTGGGAAAGGAGGAGCCATATGGTGGAACTTCCTTATGAAAAAGATTTTTCAGACAAACAGATTCCAACCAAGGCTAGGCCTATTCAAATGAATGAAGAACTTCTTCATTTCTGCCAAAAGGAAATCAATGATCTCCTTGAAAAGAAACTTATTCGCAGGAGTAAGAGCCCTTGGTCCTGTGCAGCCTTCTATGTCAACAAACAAGCTGAGATAGAACGGGGAACCCCTAGGCTGGTTATTAACTACAAACCTCTCAATCAAGCCCTTTGTTGGATTAGATATCCTATCCCCAACAAGAAAGATCTCTTAGCCAGACTGCATGATGCTAAGGTCTTTTCAAAATTCGACATGAAATCTGGATTCTGGCAAATCCAATTGCAAGAGAAGGATAGATATAAAACTGCTTTTACTGTTCCTTTTGGGCAGTATGAGTGGAACGTTATGCCTTTTGGGCTAAAGAACGCCCCATCTGAATTCCAAAGGATTATGAACGAAATCTTCAATCCTTATTCCAAATTCACTATTGTCTACATTGACGATGTTCTAATCTTTTCCCAAACTTTAGATCAACATTTCAAACATCTCAATACGTTCATCTCTGTAATCAAAAGGAATGGCTTGGCTGTATCCAAGACAAAGGTCAGTTTGTTCCAAACCAAAATCAGATTCCTTGGTCACAACATCCACCAAGGAACCATCATTCCTATCAATAGAGCCATCGAGTTCACGGATAAATTCCCTGATCAAATCATTGACAAAACCCAACTACAAAGATTCCTGGGTTGTCTCAATTATGTTGCGGACTTCTGTCCTCAACTCAGTACCATAATCAAACCCCTTCATGATAGACTCAAGAAGGATCCTCCACCTTGGTCCGATATTCATACCAATGTGGTCAAACAAATCAAACTTCGTGTCAAGAATCTCCCTTGTCTTTATCTCCCTAATCCTCAAGCTTTCAAAATTATTGAAACTGATACCTCTGATATTGGCTTTGGTGGTATTTTGAAACAAAAGGTTTTTGACAAGGAACAAATTATTGCTTTTACTTCAAAACATTGGAATCCTGCTCAACAGAATTATTCTACTGTCAAAAAAGAAGTTTTAGCAATCGTTTTATCTATTTCAAAATTTCAATCTGATTTGATTAATCAAAAATTCTTAGTCCGTGTAGACTGCAAATCTGCGAAAGAAATCTTACAAAAAGATGTCAAAAACTTAGCTTCAAAACATATCTTTGCCAGATGGCAAGCTATTTTAAGCGTTTTTGACTTCGATATTGAATATATAAAAGGATCTAACAATTCTCTCCCTGATTTCCTCACTCGTGAATATTTGCAGGGAAGATCATAAGATGTCCTCCAGAGGAGGATCCTCCTCCTCCCGAGGAAGAGGAAGAAACAAAGAAAAGAGCAAAGGTATTATAATCTCTGACTCTTTAATCTTATCTGGGCCCACTGCCCATCAATCTGGACCCACTGTCCAAAAATCTGAGCCCACTGCTCAAAACCAATCTCCCCAACCAAAACAAACCAAAGCAGATTATGCTTTATCAATTCCAACTCTCCTTGCCTTCAAACAAGCAGGCCTGGATAATGTTCCTCAGGGACTCATCAATTTACCAAATAAATCTTGGGCCAGCATCGCTGATAAAGATGATGACCTAGATCTCCAATCCCTCCAATCTTTTATTGAAAGAACAAAAAGCTTAGCAACTCATGATGGGAAAAAACCCGTGGTTGTTACCCAATCTAGCCCAGTTGCCCAATCTAACCCAAATTCGGAATATTTGACCAAAACTGTTTCCAAATTCCAAACCTTAATTGAACCAGAATGGTGGGACCATTCGGGAGGGAACCTCGCCAATAAAATTGGTACTAAACTTTTCCCTGGTCATCTTGATCCAATCCACCCAAACAAAACCCAGAGATTCTATGAGTTTATCTTGGTTGATACAAACAGTGTGGATATCAAGTATTTTAGGGATAAAAATGACAACTCCCTAATTACCCACTCCACACTCCAAATTCTCCGTGTCCTTCGTCCCACTGACTTTGGACCCAATCCAAACACCTACAGAAAATTTTCCCAGAATTTTGACCCTATAGGTTTTAATTATTGGGATTACATCAAAGCCTGGGAATTTACAATCCTTGGCTTGCAAAACAAAAATTTCAAGCATTCTTGGCTCATTTACTTCAAATGGACCAACAAATATTCTTTTCCAATTTGGTTCCATTCCTGGTGGAGCTTCTTTGGTCCAACTACTGAAATCTTTCCCCCTGAAGTTCTGGAGGGATACAATCTTTTCCTTAAACATTGGAACAAAGAGTTTAACAATTATCCTGATTGTTTAAACTTTTATACAATCTTTTCCCTTTCTTGGGTATTCTCTTGGAGGTATGGTCTTAAAACCAAACCCCAACCAATTCTCAACAAACATGCCCTTATCAAGTGGTGGAAGGCTTTTGACGCTTCCAAAGCTCACAAGGATAAAGTAATTCAATGGTTCAAAAGCAACCAGAAATATCTCAAACATGCAAGTCTGCAAACCAGCCTCTTGCTAAATCAAAAGGCCCACATCACAGCGGCCCTTGCAGGAGCGTCTACAGAAGAAGACCTGCTGAGAAATCTTCAATCTGCTCTTCAATTGTTGAAAGAGCCAATCGAGCAGGCCTCATCCTCAACGGCCCCTCAGCACAAAATCTCAGAGCAATCCTCCTTTGGGTCTGATTATGCCCAGACTACAGAATCAGATGATGATGACTTCTGCTAAAGTTTGTCGTTTTGTAATCATTTGATTTTTGTAATAATTTACTTCAATTATTGTAAATCCACTGTAGCAACAGTAGAACTTTTTACTGTAGCAAATAGTACCCGTCAAATAGTACCGTTTACCGGAACTATTCAAACAGTGCCCAATCTTTTTCTTTAAATAGGCTCACTCTGAACCTTGTTAATCAGAGTTTGGTAAGAGCTTAGATAGAGAGTTTAGAGAGAGAAACACTGAGAGAATTCCTTCTTCTCGGTTTTCCTTTCTTCAATCCTTTTCTGCTTTTCAGTTTTTAAGTTTCGGTTTTGTAATCTATGTTTATGTAATATATATCTGTTGTTCAAGTTTTATCTTTCTGTTTATGGAAGGCTGAGCCTCCTGTTTTAATTCCAGTCTTTTAATTTCTGCAATTTATATTTCTGCAAGAAGCCCCTCCGTGGTGGCGTCCTACTTCCCTTGTTAATCCTCTTCTATATATAAGCAATCCTAGCATGTTATTGGCTCTAACAATGCTTCAGTAAATCAAACAGCACACAATTCCAGTCAGAGTGAATGTATGCGTGAAATGCAATCAATATGATCCGGATATATGTGACGCGTTCCCGTTCGCCACTAGTGAAGCATTCCCGTTCTTCACTCTTGGTGAACCATTCCCGTTATTCACCGCATGATGAAGCATTCCCGTTCCTCATCGAATAATGCATCGATGAATCATTCCCGGTTTTCACCAAATGATGCATTGGTGAACCATTCCCGTTATTCACTGTAAGACCTGGATATACAGAACAAGTTAATTTCCGACTCACGCGTAGAATCAGTGTAAGCGTGACAGGAGTTTGATGTTTGAGAAAGATTAATGAAGAAGAAAGTTCAGGAATTGCTTGAGGAATGTTGCGTAGTCGTTTTAGGAATTAGTGCGAGTCGTCTGCACACCTGCCTTATGGCGAGCGTGTCCAGAATAGGCTAATTTCGTATTTAGAGCAACGTTTAAGTGAGATTTCGAATCCTTGGGAAATTTAAAGGTTCTCTTTATTTTTCCTTCGACCAGTGTTTCATTTCGGAATCCTGGACTGTATGCACGATAGTATTCACTTTTCGGAAGTCCGACGACGCTAATTTCTTTGCTTCGAAACCCTAGATTCAAGCGCTGGATGAAGACTTTTTCTATTCGGGACTTCTAACGAAGTTTCCGTCCGCGATGCCAGATTTGTTTCGACGTTTCCAATCTTTCTCCAGAACAAAGTTTTGTCGTCTGACCATCACACCAAAAAGTAGTTTTTCGGGACGGATTAACTTACACCGCTTTTGGGATTTTAGATATCGTTTTTCCCAAATGTCAGAGATTTGTTTGGAGTTCTGGAATTCTGTCGCCAGAATCTCTCTTAGAATTCATCGGTGAACGTGCTGCAAAAATCGGAATCGCGAAATTTTCATTTTCCCGCGATTTCACCTGCCTATAAATAGCTCAAAAATTCAAAAATATCTCATTTTCTTTCCATCCAAGGCCGCGAGTTTCAAGGGGAGAAAGGGAGAAGATTTTTCCGCCGAAACTCGACCGATCTTCGCGCAGTTCGTTCCTACTTCAAGGTACCGAGGTAACTAGCTTGATTCTTACCTCTGATCACTGTTTCTACTGCGTTTCTTTAGTCGTTTCTGTGCTCAAAGTTTCTAGCTTTTCGTAAAACTGTCCGTTTTTCTTGATTTTTCGCTTGGGGTTTGTTCTCTACGTGGCCAAGAGGCTAAATCCTTCGTCAGTATTCGCCGATATGGATCGAGTTGTCAAGGATCTGAAAAACTGTTTCAAAACCCTTTTTGTCGCACATTTCGAAACTTTATTGTCGAAAAGTCGTAATCTGACTTCGTGCCTTTAGGATTTGTTGTTACGAATGTCGTTAGGATCATTGCTGTCAAATTTGTTTTCTGAAGTGATAACTTTGAGGTTTTGAGCTTTTATTTTGGACCAAAACGCCCCTGAATAGCCGTATTTCATTCCGATCGTCCGAAAATTTTGCCGACAGTTTCTTTGCCTTAGTTTTACCCTAAAACTGCCTTAGTTTTACCCTAAAACTACCTTGTAAACAGATTTGATCGAAGAAAAAGAGCCGGAGCCCTTTTTCCCTTATGGCCGAGAGCTATATCAATGGGGGGGGGGGGAGTTTTTCGTTTTCGAAAACTTGTCTTTTCGTATCCGATTGTTGTATTCTGAAGCTTTAATGATTTGTCTATCGTTAATGTGTTGTATTGTGATCGAGCTAATCGATTTTGTTTGGATTCTGCTTTGTTTTTCTCCGAGGTTCAGTTGAAGGAACTTTGAGTTTTGCAGAGCATTCGTGTCAAGGAAGTTTTAACCACGAGACTGGAGCAGCTCGAGGTTAGGGCAACTTACTATTAGCTATGACTGCATGATAGGCGTCGATGAATTCGACTTATGCTTTACTTTGATGTTGTTTATGTTGATGAACTGATGCTATGATGTTTTCTATAACTGATGATGTTGAGATGTTATTGAATTGTGCGTTTTGACGCGACTTCGGAGTGGGGATTCATTGATCTGGTGATCTTTGATATTTCGGGTTGGATGAACAACCCTAGGCAAGTTCAAACGTGGGGTTTGAGACTTAGCCATTCGTTGGTATTCGTTGGAATACTTAGACTTTCCCCGGGAAACTTCTTTTGGAGGGTTTTTGGAAAATTAGAATGATTAGAATTTCGAAAACTAGAGACTTTGGGAGACTTAGACTTTGAGAAATAAACTCATAACTTGACTAATCCAATTCGAAACGTTTTTACTAAACGAATAAATATAGGGAACCTAAAGGGGAAAATAATTGCGAAAGACGGGGAAAAGTCAACTTTTGTTGTGGGTTTTGGAATTGGGGAAAGCCACTAAGGTGAGGTACGGTGATGATTGAAAGTCACTAAGTACTCTTGTTATTCGAGTTGTGTTGTATTGACCGACACTAACTCTTGGGTTTTGTTGTTGGAGTTGTGTTGTATTGACCGACACTAACTCCGAATTGTGTTGTATTGACCGACACTAACTCTTGGGCCTTCGAGATTGGGTTTTGAGCTAAACACTTGTGTTGTGAGGACGATTCGATGTTTGGCTAACCATATTGCGTCATGCATCATATGGTGAATAACGGGAATGGTTCACCATTGCATCATTTGGTGAATAACGGGAATGGTTCACCAATGCATCATTTGGTGAATAACGGGAATGGTTCACCAATGCATTATTTGATGAGGAACGGGAATGCTTCATCATGCGGTGAATAAAGGGAATGGTTCACCAAGAGTGAAGAACGGGAATGCTTCACTAGTGGCGAACGGGAACGCGTCACATATATCCGGATCATATTGATTGCATTTCACGCATACATTCACTCTGACTGGAATTGTGTGCTGTTTGATTTACTGAAGCATTGATAGAGCCAATAACATGCTAGGATTGCTTATATATATATCAACATATATATCTATACCCCATATCACATGTTGAGTGTATATCTACTTATTTCCGTGAGTTGACCCTAGCGCGGGGCTTTGGTTTCATGTTTGTGTTTGGGCGGTCGGCCTGCTGCCAGATGTCGATGGCCGACTGGTTTTCGATGGTCTCTCCCTCGGGGGGGATCAGGTATGAGTTGGTGGATCATGATGCCCCCACCACTTGGGTGATCGATGTTGCGGGTCACCGAGCGACGTATCGGGGAAGGGTCATGGAGGACCGGACAGACGAGCATGGACGCTTGACGAGAGGAGTACTACGACGTATGGAGCTGAGCATTGACTTGCCGCCCTCAGTTCACTGTGGACCAGGTACTTGTAAGACCCAAGATTTTAAGCTTAGAATAAGTGGAAGAGATTTCCATTTACGATTAGGGTTGATGTAATGTGAAGGGAAACCTGAACGAAAGTTTATTAAATGAAATAAATTTATGAAGGAGGAAGTTCAGGAAAAGTCAAAGGATCGTATCGAAGTCGATAAAAGTTATAGCACGATCGTTATACGCTTAAACCTAGGTCAGAAACCCTAGTATATAGCTAATTTTCACTTTTAGGCACGATGGCAGTTAATTCCAAAAATCTTCAGAGAAATGTTAGAATTTCTCTTCTTCCATATATAACAATCGTTTCGAGGCGAAACTCTAGGATCTACGAACGTCCGATTCCAATCATCGGAAGTTTGCCGAAACCGAATCCCTGGTATTTCAAAACCCTAGAATTTCCCGACTTTGAGGACTTTATCTATTCAGAGCTTCAAATGAATATTCCACACGCGTACACCCATTTCTCTTGATGATTTCAATCTTTCTTCCGAAGGAAGTTTTCCATTCCGACATTCGAGGCAAAAAGCAACTTATCGGGTAAAATAGTTTTACACCGACTTTGCACCGACTTTGCATTAGTTGCCAAAAATACAAGGAGACATCTTCTTAGCTTAGGAATTCCTTTGCCAAAACCTATCTTAGAATTCATGGAGAATGATGCCGGAAAAATCAGATTCGCGAAACTTTCATTTTCCCGCGAATTTCCACCTTCTATATATAGCAAATAAAGGAAGAAAAAACACAATTTTCCTCCATTTTCTCTCCTCTAAACCGCGGCCAAGAACAAGGAAGAAGGAAGAAGAGTTTTTCTTCATCGTTTGCTTGATCGTTGATCCGTTAGTTGCTACTTCAAGGCTTCGAGGTATAGTCGCTAATCCTTACCTCTGATCGCTTTTTCCATAGCTTTTCTGTAGAGTTTTCTGAGTGGATAGTTTATGGGTTTTTGCAAAACTATCCTGAATCTTTCATTTCTGATTCTAAACCTCTTCTATGTATGCCCTAGATCACTTCTGCCGGATTAGATTTTCCGTTATGTCGCCGGATTTCCGCCGGAATCAATTTGAGCCTAAAATACCCATTTATGTAGTTTTTGGTGTAAAGCTCCAATCTTTAGGCTGTAAACTATCGCCTTAGCTTAGTGCTAGTAGGATTAGTTGTCATAAACGTCGTTGGTGACGTCCCTGCAAAATTTTATTTTTGGGATTTCAGTTTTGAAAATCCTAAGTTAAAAATCATGACCAAAATACCCCTGCGACAGTTTTTGATCCGATAATTTTTTCGAGTTCAGAATACCCTTAGTTACGGCTTATGAAAGCATAGGAACCAAGTTTGATCGAAGAAAAATCGAACCCTACAATTACCTATAGTGGCCGAGAGCTATTAAGGGGGAGGAAGAAATTTCCTTTTTCCGAAAACTTGTCTTTCGCGCTAGATTATCGTACCTTAGAGTATAGATTACTTCGAGTAACCTTAGTATGTATCGATAGCTTAGTTTCCGATAGATTCTGATAGTATTTCTGTAATTTTGTTTTAAAGGAACTTTCGAGGAATTTCCTGAGGAACAACACTTTGAGTACGAGGAAGCGCTTGACGATCATACTGGAGAACCTTCAGGTGAGGGCTTCTCACTGAATCTCTAGCTAATGCTTAGGGTCGATATTTCGACATTGTTTACTGTTTATGCACTGAGATTGTGTGTGATTGAAAATGTTTTCTGAGGCTTCGGCTGACAATGTAGATGATTCATCTACTGAATGTTTTTGAAGATTGACTTACATGCTATGTGCTATGTGGGTAATCTAGGATGTGTGGTGAATGCTTTATATGCTAAGTGCTAAGTGTTTATGTTGAGATTTCTTGATATATGACATGTTGTTGATTGTGATGATTTAAATATGCTTTACACTGGAAATCTGAGATTCTGAATGGTGAGAATAGCGGGCAGGTCATGCCGATTTTATTTTGAGAGTTTTGAGAAAGTTTGATAGGACGAACGAGGTTCGGGCCTTAATCTGTTTAGTGGATCGAGACATCCTCTGGAAGCGACTTGGGATTGGGAGATCATGCAAATGTATAAGACTTGCGATAAGACAAAATGGAATCTATTTTATAAAGAAAATTCATAAGACCTTAAATAACCTCAAAATCTTTAAGTAATGATAACAACCTCGAAGGAAGGCATTGGAAGTCAAATCATGGTTTTGGAAAAGCGAGGAGTGTCGTCGGATCCAAGTGTTGAGGAGTTTGTTAAGTTCTGAGTATGTTGGTACTTCTTCGCTCGTTGAGCGATTTGTTAGCCATCCAAGGGATGAGCCGAGAAGCTTCACTGAGGCGTGAGACCTTGTGAATGCGGGATACTCCACTGAGGCGTGAGACCTTGTGGAAAGCATGGAACTCCACTGAGGCGTGAGACCTTGTGAGAGCATGAAACTTCACTGAAGCGTGAGACTTCGTGCAAGTGTGTAAATTCACTGAGGCGTGAGACCTTGTGAAAGCATAAAACTTCACTGAAGCGTGAGACTTTGTGAATGTGTGAGACTCCACTGAAGCGTGAGACTTCGTGTGAGCATTGATGACTCGAAGAGTTATCGTGAGTGTCTGCACTCATTTTATGATTATTGTATTTTGTCGCAGAATCGACTTTTACCTTAGGGTAAGCTTTTAGAGACATTAATTTACCTAGAACACGTGGCCACGTGTCGAGTGAGGTCGGAGACGTTGTTTGGCTAATCACATTGCACTCATGCATACATAGGAGGTTAATACACGGCGTGATACCGGACCTCGGTGAATTGGAGGTTAATACACGGCGTGATACCGGACCTCGGTGGATTGGAGGTTAATACACGGCGTGATACCGGACCTCGGTGGATTCCAAAATGGTCATAAGACCCGGATTTCCGCGTAAGAGCGCTATTAGGCGACTCTTAGTAGCAGATCTGGCTACCGTTGTTGTTGGAGTAAGAGGCATCACGGGCCGAAATGGCACCACCGTGGCTGGTGAAGGGCTGATCCGATGATGTCCATCCGTTCCGGATTGCATATTGGTTGACTGGGTTAACCTGCATATCATTTCATGCGACATGCATACTGACATAGTTAATGAGTGTGTTTGATACTTGTTAGTTCTACTTGATGTATGTTAACTGTGATTTACAGTCGTTCTATTCTTTGTGGAAATATGCAACCCTAGGATGTTATCCCTAGTTATAAGCCTAAGTGGCTATTATCTTATTTATATCTATTGGTGCTATTAATTACATAATTCTTTGGAGTTGACCCTCGCGTCTTCTGTGTGAGCTTTGGCGGACAAACGCCCTTTGTCAGATGTCTTTGGCGGGCTGGTTCATGACGGTTCACCCTTCGGGGGAGACTAGAGTGGAGAAGCTGGAACAGGAGCGCATCGCGGTAGCGAGAGGAGGACGGATGGTGTACATAGACTAGGTCGTTCTGGATTCAGATTCGGGCGACGATCATGCTAGCATGTAGGTTTTAGTGCTGGTGTGAGCTCCTCGAGATGGGATTAGTGTAGGAGTAGAGTCTTAGCTCTGAACATCATTTGTTTTCTTTGGGGACAGGGTAGTTTCCCACCTATAGCTTTTTGTGTGGTTCTTTACGAGAATCACAGAGAGTTGGTTGGACTTAGGAGGTCTTGCTTCAGGCCGATGGGCCAGCTTATTCTCAGTTTTGAGGGATAGTGTTGCGGACACTTACCTTTAGATTTGGTTTGTACATTTTGCCTTCGGGCGTTACACTTTTCTTTCCGTCACTGGAGGTTTACTCGTGACGAGGGTACTTACAGCGGAGGCTGTTTATATATTTTATATTAGCTCTATTGCTTTTCGCTTTTGGGTTTTATTTAATTCAGTCTTGTCTTAGTTATTATTATAAAAAAAAAATATTCACGTTTTTCCGCATTAAGTTTATTTTGGTTACTAAAGAGACGCCACCGAAATCGGGGTGTTACAGTACTGGTCGAGGACCACCTGCACCACCTCTGACTTCATCTTCTGATTACGAGGACCCAGCGGAGATCGAGCCTGTTGTTGCTGCACCTGTTGCGCCACCTCCTGCTACTGTTATCGACCCTACCGACGTGGCGTCGTCCTCTAGGCTTGTGCGGCCGAAGAGGGAGTCTGTTGTCCCATCTGCCTCACGTCACTTTTCTTTCTCTTCACCGCACGGCTACCGTGTGGACCCCTTGGTTAGGGTGGTGGAGGAGGATGTTCTTACAGGAGAGGTGGATGTTGAGACCGGCTCGACTAGGACGGTGCGCAGGACAGTTAGGAGGGAGGTCGTGGACTTGGACACCGAGATGATTACGGTGGATTCCGACTCTGACTGCGAGAGCAGTGGGGACAGCTACTCGCCGAACAGCGATGAGGAGGAGGAGCTATGAGCTGGACTGGGAGGGTAGGTTAGGCTAGCGTCATTTTTTTGTGTAGAGCTCTGATCGTCTTACTTTTTGGGACAGGGTAGGTTCCCGATGTGTGGCTTTTTGTGTGGTTCTTTTGAGGAGGATCACAGAGAGTCTGTCGGAGTATAGGGGTCTTTTGTTCAGGCCATTTTTGGGTGCCGACTTTCTCTTGGATGACTGTATATTTGATACTTTTACTTACAGTTCTGGTTCTGTATATATTTGCCTGCGGGCACACTACTTTGGAGTCACTGCGAGTGCGCGTGACGGGAGAGTGCAGCTGAGGCTGCACATGTGTATATATTTGTATATTGGTTAGTTAGTATTGGGTTATGTCTTTATTTCTATCGTTTTATATAAAGGAATTAAACGGAAAAAAAAATTACCTGTTTTCCGCGTAAAGTTTATTTTTGGTTACTAAAGTGACACCCGGAAATCGGGGTGTTACATTCACCAAATGATGCAATGGTGAACCATTCCCGTTATTCACCATATGATGCATGATGCAATATGGTTAGCCAAACATCGAATCGTCCTCACAACACAAGTGTTTAGCTCAAAACCCAATATCAAAAACCCAAGAGTTAGTGTCGGACAATACAACACAACTCGAACAACAAAACCCAAGAGTTAGTGTCGGTCAATACAACACAACTCGAACAACAAAACCCAAGAGTTAGTGTCGGTCAATACAACACAACTCGAATAACAAGAGTACTAGAGTACTCGGTGACTTTCTATCATCACCGTAGCTCACCTTAGTGGCTTTCCCCAATTCCAAAACCCACAACAAAAGTCGACTTTTCCCCGTCTTTCGCAATTATTTTCCCCTTTAGGTTCCCTATATTTATTCGTTTAGTAAAAACGTTTTGAGTTGGATTAGTCAAGTTATGAGTTTATTTCCCAAAGTCTAAGTCTCCCAAAATCTCTAGTTTTCGAAATTCTAATCATTCTAATTTTCCAAAAACCCTCCAAAAGAAGTTTCCCGGGGAAAGTCTAAGTATTCAAACGAATACCAACGAATGGCTAAGTCTCAAACCCCACGCATAAGTCGAATTTATCGACGCCTATCATGCAGTCATAGCTAATAGTAAGTTGCCCTAACCTCAAGCTGCTCCAGTCTCGTGGTTAAAACTTCCTTCACACGAATGCTCTGCAAAACCCAAAGTTCCTTCAACTGAACCTCGGAGAAAAACAAAGCAGAATCCAAACAAAATCGATTAGCTCGATCACAATACAACACATTAACGATATACAAAGCATTAAAGCTTCAGAATACAACAATCGGATACGAAAAAGACAAGTTTTCGAAAACGAAAAACTCCCCCCCCATTGATATAGCTCTCGGCCATAAGGGAAAAAGGGCTCCGGCTCTTTTTCTTCGATCAAACCTGTTTACAAGGTAGTTTTAGGGTAAAACTAAGGCAAAGAAATTGTCGGAAAAATTTTCGGACGATCGGATCGAAATACGGCTATTCTGGGGCGTTTTGGTCCAAAATAAAAGCTCAAAACCTCAAAGTTAACAGTTCGGAAAACAAATTTGACAGCAATGATCCTAACGACATCCGTGACAACTAATCCTAAAGGCACGAAGTCAGATTACGAATTTTCGACAGTAAAGTTTCGAAATGTGCGACAAAAAGGGTTTTGAAACAGTTTTTCAGATCCTTGACAACTCGATCCATATCAGCGAATACCGACGAAGGTTTTAGGCTCTTGGGCACGTAGAGAACATACCCCAACAGAGAAATCAAGAAAAACGGACAGTTTTACAAAAAGCTCGAAACTTTGAGCACAGAAACGGCTAAAGAAAAGCAGTAGAAACGATGATCAGAGGTAAGAATCAAGCTAGTTACCTCGGTACCTTGAAGTAAGAACGAACTGCGCGAAGATCGGTCGAGTTTCGGCGAAAAAATCTTCTCCCTCTCTCCCCTTGAAACTCGCGGCCTTGGATGGAAAGAAAATGAGATATTTTTGAATTTTTGAGCTATTTATAGGCAGGTGAAATCGCGGGAAAATGAAAATTTCGCGATTCCGATTTTTGCAGCACGTTCACCGATGAATTCTAAGAGAGATTCTGGCGACAGAATTCCAGAACTCAAAACAAATCTCTGACATTTGGGAAAAAACGATATCTAAAATCCCAAAAGCGGTGTAAGTTAATCTGTCCCGAAAAACTACTTTTTGCTGTGATGGTCAGACGACAAAACTTTGTTCTGGAGATAGATTGGAAACGTCAAAACAAATCTGGCATCGCGGACGGAAACTTCGTTAGAAGTCCCGAATAGAAAAAGTCTTCATCCAGCGCTTGAATCTAGGGTTTCGAAGCAAAGAAATTAGCGTCGTCGGACTTCCGAAAAGTGAATACTATCGTGCGTACAGTCCAGGGTTCCGAAATGAAATGCTGGTCGAAGGAAAAATAAAGAGAACATTTAAATTTTCCAAGGATTCGAAATCTCACTTAAACGTTGCTCTAAAAGCGAAATTAGCCTATTCTGGACACGCTCGCCATAAGGCAGGTGTGTAGACGACTCGTACTAATTCCTAAAACGACTACGCAACATTCCTCAAGCAATTCCTGAACTTTCTTCTTCATTAATCTTTCTCAAACATTAAACTCCTGTCACGCTTACACTGATTCTACGCGTGAGTCGGAAATTAACTTGTTCTGTAAATCCAGGTCTTACAATACTCCCCTCCAAAAAGAAAGTTTCGTCCTCGAAACTCAGAGTTCTGTGAGAAGTCCGGGGTACAGTTCCTTGATCTTATCTTCCAATTCCCATGTAGCGTCTCCCGTATCGTTGTTCCATATCACCTTTACCAACGCAATCTGCTTCCCCCTCAGCTGTTTCAATCTTCTATCCCCAATACTCACTGGCGGTGCCTCAAAGGTCAAATCATCCTTCAGCTCAACGTTGTTTGGCTCGATTACATGAGTCGGGTCTGGAATGTACTTCCTTAACTGCGACACATGAAATACATCATGAATGTTGGAAAGAAACGGTGGTAGTGCAATCTGATACGCAACTGGTCCAACACGTCGAGTGATTTGATAAGGCCCAATAAACTTTGGCGTGAGCTTCCTTGACTTAATAGCTCGTCCAACCCCCGTAGTCTGAGTTACTCGTAGAAACACATGGTCACCCTCTTCAAACTCTAGGGTCCTACGTCTCTGATCAGCATAACTCTTCTGTCTGCTCTGTGAAGCTCTCATCTTTTCTATGATCTGCTTAACCTTCTCAGTCGTCTGTTGCAGCAATTCTGGCCCAATCAACAAACTCTCCCCATCTTGATACCAACACAACGGTGTCCTACACTTTCGGCCATACAAAGCTTCATACGGTGCCATCCCAATGCTCGCATGAAAACTATTGTTGTATGTAAACTCGATCAATGGCAGAAGATCATCCCAGCTTCCTTTGTTGTCCAACACACAAGCACGTAGTAGATCCTCTAGCGACTGAATAGTTCTCTCTGTTTGCCCATCAGTTTGTGGATGATACGCCGAACTCAATCTCAGCTTGGTTCCTAACGCATCATGAAGAGCTCCCCAAAAGTGCGAAGTAAACTTTGGATCCCGATCAGACACAATACTTGTCGGAACTCCGTGTAGCCTCACAATCTCAGACACATAAATCTCAGCTAACTTTTCCACATTGTAGGTAGTTCTCACTGGTAGAAAATGCACTGATTTGGTCAAACGATCCACAATCACCCAAATCGAATCGTGTCGCTTCTGTGTTCTTGGCAAAGCTACCACGAAATCCATGGATATACTATCCCATTTCCATTCTGGCACGTCTAAACGCTGTAGCATACCAGCAGGTCTTTGATGTTCTACCTTCGCCTTCTAACAAGTCAAACATGCAGCTACATACTCGGCCACTTGTTTCTTCATTCCCGGCCACCAGAAATTCAGTTTCAAATCTTGATACATCTTTGTCATTCCCGGATGAATACTCCATTTGCTCTTGTGTCCTTCATCCATGATTAGCTTTCTCAATTCTGGATTATTGGGTACACAAACTCTGTCCTTGCATCGTAGGATATCGTCAGTTCCTATCTTGAATTCCGGGTCTTTCCCTTGAATTACTAAGTTCCTCTTCTCCAACAGAAACGCATCTTGCAATTGTTGCTCTCTAATCTCTTCCATCAGTCCACTGGCAATTCTGATCATACCGAACTTCAACTTTCCCTCCGACGGTGTCACACCTAAACTCATATCTCGAAATTGTTCCAGTAACTCCAGCTCTTTAACCATCATCGACGAGACATGCATCTTCCTACTCAAAACATCAGCAACTACATTCGCCTTCCCAGGGTGATATTGCAGTGTAAACTCGTAGTCCTTAATAAACTCCATCCATCTTCGTTGCCTCATGTTCAGCTCCTTCTGATCAAACAAGAATTTAAGACTCTTGTGATCGCTAAATATCGTGAAAGTACAACCATAGAGATAATGCCTCCAGATTTTCAGCGAAAACACAATGGCAGCTAACTCCAAATCGTGAGTCGGGTAATTCCTCTCGTGAGTCTTCAACTGTCTCGAAGCATAAGCCACCACTTTCCGATGTTGCATCAGCACACATCCCAAGCCTTGATACGAAGCATCACAATAAACTTCATAAGGTTCCTCCGGTTGTGGCAAAATAAGCACAGGTGACGTCGTCAACCGTTCCTTCAGTGTCTGAAAACTTGATTCACACGCCTCAGTCCATGCAAAGGGTTGATCCTTCCTTGTCAATTGAGTCAAAGGTCCAACAATCTTGGCAAATCCCTCAATGAAGCGTCTATAATATCCAGCCAAACCCACAAAACTTCTGATTTCTGTCATTGTCTTCGGTTGCTCCCAAGCCAAAACAGTCTCCACTTTCGCTGGATCCACATCTATGCCTTCCTTTGAGATAACATGGCCTAAGAAATTGACTTCCTCCAGCCAGAATTCACACTTTGAAGGGTTCGCATACAACTTCTTCTCTCTCAACACTTGTAAAACTTGGCGCAAATGTCCTTCATGTTCCTTCGCGTCCTTCGAATAGATCAGTATGTCATCAATAAACACCACCACAAACTGATCTAAGAATTCGTGAAAGATACGGTTCATGTAATCCATGAAAACAGCAGGTGCATTTGTCACTCCAAACGGCATCACTAGGTACTCGTAGTGTCCGTAACGGGTTCTGAATGCAGTCTTTGGTATATCCTCAGTCTTCACTCTGATCTGATGATAGCCTGACTTCAAGTCTATCTTGGAAAATACGGCAGCCCCTCGTAATTGATCCATCAAATCATCTATCCTCGGCAATGGGTATCGGTTCTTGATCGTCGCCTTGTTCAGTTGTCGATAATCCACACACAATCTCGACCTTCCGTCTTTCTTCTTAACTAAAAGCACTGGCGCTCCCCACGGTGAAACACTTGGTCGAATGAATCATTTTGCCGAAAGATCCTCCAACTGAGATTTCAACTCTACTAACTCCGCAGGTGCCATACGGTACGGTGCAATCGAAATCGGTCCGGTTCCGGGTACAATGTCGATCACAAACTCTACATCGCGTACAGGCGGTAGTCCAGGTACATCTCCAGGAAAAACATCCACAAAGTCTCAAACCACCGGAATACCATGAATATCCGATTCCTTCCTCCCCTCCAGACTTAGCAATGAAAAGTACTTCTGAGTGCCCTCGCTCAATGATGCACTAATGTGGTTAATAGAAAGATACTCGAAAAGATCCGAGTCTGGGAACACCACTTTCTTTCGACTACAGTCCAAAAGACAATGGTAGTGGGATAACCAATCCATCCCTAGGATTACATCTAGGTTTTTAAGGGGTAGACATACTAGATTGGCATGAAAAGTTCTATCTCTATATACTACTGAACAGTGCATGCATGCGGCATTAGCAATTAGGGTCCTAGCAGGTGTAGTTACCATTAGATCAAAACTCAAAGTAGTAATAGGCAGATGCAGTCTTGATACGCAATCCTTAGAGACAAATGAATGAGTTGCACCAGAATCAAAGAGTACAGTTAGAAGATTACCGTCGATTTCACATTCTCCTCTGATCAATCCATCCGCTCCTTCAGCCTCTTCACCATCCATTGTATACACTCTTCCCTTCGCCACTAGGCGCTTCCCACTAACAGCATTCACAGACGGTTCAGCCTTTGGTGCCTTGCAATCCATAGCCAGATGCCCAGATTTATTGCAGTTGTAGCATCTTGGTGGCATCGTGCAATTGTTTGCATAGTGTCCGACCCCTCCACATCGGAAACAAGTCACCTCACGGTTTTGGGTACGGTTTCTCGACCCTCCAGAAGTAGCAGCAGCAGCCATCGGCTTGTAAGATCCCGGGGTAAATCCTCTCCCCGCAGGACGCTGATACGGCTTCCTCGCCTGAAACCTTCCCCTTCCCTGGAAATTCTGTGGTGTTGACCTCACTGGTCCTCCTGTTCCAACCCTGTTCAGTCTTCGATTTTTCATCAATTCCACCTCTGTGGCTTTCTCAACCAATGCCTGGAATCTCATGATCCCCAACGGTCTCACTGAGTCCTCTATGTCAGCTCTCAATCCCCTCACCAAACGCTTGCACATGTAGGGCTCATCAACCTGGTCACGGAAAAATCGAAAGTGTTTTGCCAAAGACTCCAACTTAGCAGCATATTCCGGAATGGTCATGCTCCCTTGTTTAAGAGTCAGAAACTGTGATTCACGCTCGTCACGAGCACTGTCAGGAAAATACTTCTCGAGAAAAGCAGTTCGAAAAGAATTCCAGTTCACCTCAACATGATTGGCTTCCATTATCCCTCTGGCTCGCCTCCACCAGTACTCAGCATCACCCAACAGTAGAAAGGTTGCCATTCCCACCTTGGCTCCCTCAGCAGTCTGTAACACACCTAACATCTTCTCGATTTCCTCAATCCAGAGATCCGCTTTATCCGGGTCAGTACCTCCCGAAAACTTAGGTGGATCCTGTCTCCTGAAATCATTCAACCCTTTGTTCTGATCCAGAGTCGCCTCCCTCTGACGCTGGTGTTGATAACGCGCTTCCTCCGCAGCACGCCTCAGAGCATTGTCATTCGCTTGGTTAGTCATCGCCTGAGCCATAGTGGCCATCATCTCTGCTAGTTGATTCGTGTTCACCATCGTCTGTTACCCCAAGGAAACTGTTAGTCCTAATCATATGATAGCACCAAAACTACTCCATATGATTAAGTAACAATGCAATCAATTAGAACAAAAAATCGTTCTGCAGACAATCAATTTTCACTCTTTGCAGAGTCACACAACCTAGCACAGAAGACCTATTCCCCAAAGACTCCCAAAAGACTCGATTAAGCTCTGATACCACAATGTAACACCCCGATTTCCAGGTGTCACTTTAGTAACTAAAAACAAACTTTACGCGGAAAACAGGTAATTTTTTTTTTTTTTCGTTTGATTCCTTTTAAATAAGCGATAGAAAATAAAGACATAACCCAACACTAACTAACCAATGTACAAATATATACACATGTACAGCCTCAGCTGCACTCTCCCGTCACGCGCACTCGCAGTGACTCCATAGTAGTGTGCCCGCAAGCAATTATATACAGAACCAGAACTGTAAGTAAAAGTATCAAATATACAGTCATCCAAGAGAAAGTCGGCACCCAAAAATGGCCTGAACAAAAGATCCCTATACTCCGACAGACTCTCTGTGATCCTCCTCAAAAGAACCACACAAAAAGCCACACATCGGGAACCTACCCTGTCCCAAAAAGTAAGACGATCAGAGCTCTACACAAAAAATGACGCTGCCTAACCTACCCTCCCAGTCCAGCTCATAGCTCCTCCTCCTCATCGCTGCTCGGCGAGTAGCTGTCCCCACTGCTCTCGGAGTCAGAGTCGGAATCCACCGTAATCATCTCGGTGTCCAAGTCCACGACCTCCCTCCTAACTGTCCTGCGCACCGTCCTAGTCGAGCCGGTCTCAACATCCACCTCTCCTGTAAGAACATCCTCCTCCACCACCCTAACCAAGGGGTCCACCCGGTAGCCGTGCGGTGAAGAGAAAGAAAAGAGACGTGAGGCAGATGGGACAACAGACTTCCTCTTCGGCTGCACGAGCCTAGAGGACGACGCCACGTCGGTAGGATCAATGGCAGTAGTAGGAGGTGGCGCAACAGGTGCAGCCACAACAGGCTCGATCTCCGCTGGGTCCTCGTCATCAGAAGATGAAGTAGGAGGTGGTGCAGGTGGTCCTCGACCAGTACCTGGTCCACAGTGAACTGAGGGCGGCAAGTCAAAACTCAGCTCCATACGTCGTAGCACTCCTCTCGTCAAACGTCCTCGCTCGTCGGTCCGGTCCTCCATGACCCTTCCCCGGTACGTCGCTCGGTGACCCGCAACCTCGATCACCCAAGCGGTGGGGGCATCACGATCCACCAACTCATACCTGATCCCCCCCGAGGGAGAGACCATCGAAAACCAGTCGGCCATCGACATCTGGCAGCAGGCCGACCGCCCAAACACAAACATGAAACCAAAGCCAAAGCGCTAGGGTCAACTCACAGAAATAAGTAGATATACACTCAACATGTGATATGGGGTATAGATATATATGTTGATATATATATATAAGCAATCCTAGCATGTTATTGGCTCTAACAATGCTTCAGTAAATCAAACATTACACAATTCCAGTCAGAGTGAATGTATGTGTGAAATGCAATCAATATGATCCGGATATATGTGACGCGTTCCCGTTCGCCACTAGTGAAGCATTCCTGTTCTTCACTCTTGGTGAACCATTCCCGTTATTCACCGCATGATGAAGCTTTCCCGTTCCTCATCGAATAATGCATCGGTGAACCATTCCCGTTATTCACCAAATGATGCATTGGTGAACCATTCCCGTTATTCACCAAATGATGCAATGGTGAACCATTCTCGTTATTCACCATATGATGCATGATGCAATATGGTTAGCCAAACATCGAATCATCCTCACAACACAAGTGTTTAGCTCAAAACCCAATATCAAAAACCCAAGAGTTAGTGTCGGTCAATACAACACAACTCGAACAACAAAACCCAAGAGTTAGTGTCGGTCAATACAACACAACTCGAACAACAAAACCCAAGAGTTAGTGTCGGTCAATACAACACAACTCGAATAACAAGAGTACTAGAGTACTCGGTGACTTTCAATCATCACCGTAGCTCACCTTAGTGGCTTTCCCCAATTCCAAAACCCACAACAAAAGTCGACTTTTCCCCGTCTTTCGCAATTATTTTCCCCTTTAGGTTCCCTATATTTATTCGTTTAGTAAAAACGTTTCGAGTTGGATTAGTCAAGTTATGAGTTTATTTCCCAAAGTCTAAGTCTCCCAAAATCTCTAGTTTTCAAAATTCTAATCATTCTAATTTTCCAAAAACCCTCCAAAAGAAGTTTCCCGGGGAAAGTCTAAGTATTCAAACGAATACCAACGAATGGCTAAGTCTCAAACCCCACGTTTGGACTTGCCTAGGGTTGTTCATCCAACCCAAAATATCAAATAACACCAGATCAATGAATCCCCACTCCGAAGTCGCGTGAAAACGCACAATCCAATAACATCCCAACATCATCAGTTATAGGAAACATCATAACATCAGTTCATCAACATAATCAACATCAAAGTAAAGCATAAGTCGAATTTATCGACGCCTATCATGCAGTCATAGCTAATAGTAAGTTGCCCTAACCTCGAGCTGCTCCAGTCTCGTGGTTAAAACTTCCTTCACACGAATGCTCTGCAAAACCCAAAGTTCCTTCAACTGAACCTCGGAGAAAAACAAAGCAGAATCCAAACAAAATCGATTAGCTCGATCACAATACAACACATTAACGATAGACAAAGCATTAAAGCTTCAGAATACAACAATCGGATACGAAAAGACAAGTTTTCGAAAACGAAAAACTCCCCCCCATTGATATAGCTCTCGGCCATAAGGGAAAAAGGGCTCCGGCTCTTTTTCTTCGATCAAACCTGTTTACAAGGTAGTTTTAGGCTAAAACTAAGGCAAAGAAACTGTCGGAAAAATTTTCGGACGATCGGATGAAATACGGCTATTCTGGGGCGTTTTGGTCCAAAATAAAAGCTCAAAACCTCAAAGTTAACAGTTCGGAAAACAAATTTGACAGCAATGATCCTAACGACATCCGTGACAACTAATCCTAAAGGCACGAAGTCAGATTACTACTTTTCGACAGTAAAGTTTCGAAATGTGCGACAAAAAGGGTTTTGAAACAGTTTTTCAGATCCTTGACAACTCGATCCATATCAGCGAATACCGACGAAGGTTTTAGGCTCTTGGGCACGTAGAGAACATACCCCAACAGAGAAATCAGGAAAAACGGACAGTTTTACAAAAAACTCGAAACTTTGAGCACAGAAACGGCTAAAGAAAAGCAGTAGAAACGATGATCAGAGGTAAGAATCAAGCTAGTTACCTCGGTACCTTGAAGTAGGAACGAACTGCGCGAAGATCGGTCGAGTTTCGGTGAAAAAATCTTCTCCCTCTCTCCCCTTGAAACTCGCGGCCTTGGATGGAAAGAAAATGAGATATTTTTGAATTTTTGAGCTATTTATAGGCAGGTGAAATCGCGGGAAAATGAAAATTTCGCGATTCCGATTTTTGCAGCACGTTCACCGATGAATTCTAAGAGAGATTCTGGCGACAGAATTCCAAAACTCAAAACAAATCTCTGACATTTGGGAAAAACGATATCTAAAATCCCAAAAGCGGTGTAAGTTAATCTGTCCCGAAAAACTACTTTTTGCTGTGATGGTCAGACGACAAAACTTTGTTCTGGTGAAAGATTGGAAACGTCGAAACAAATCTGGCTACGCAAACGGAAACTTTGTTAGAAGTCCCGAATAGAAAAAGTTTTCATCCAGCGCTTGAATCTAGGGTTTCGAAGCAAAGAAATTAGCGTCGTCGGACTTCCGAAAAGTGAATACTATCGTGCGTACAGTCCAGGGTTCCGAAATGAAACGCTGGTCGAAGGAAAAATAAAGAGAACCTTTAAATTTTCCAAGGATTCGAAATCTCACTTAAACGTTGGTCTAAAAGCGAAATTAGCCTATTCTGGACACGCTCGCCATAAGGCAGGTGTGCAGACGACTCGCACTAATTCCTAAAACGACTACGCAACATTCCTCAAGCAATTCCTGAACTATCTTCTGCATTAATCTTTCTCAAACATCAAACTCCTTTCACGCTTACACTGATTCTACGCGTGAGTCGGAAATTAACTTGTTCTGTAAATCCAGGTCTTACATTGCGCATGTGGAAGGCGGCGCGATGAATCGGGAGATGAACTGCTGACATTCGAGACGCCGGATGCTCACAGAGATTTGAGATGGTTAATCCGCAATCTTAATAACCGCCTGGAGCTGCCGGATGGGGAAGAATGGTGCGCTTACCACCGAACAACAGGCCACGTTACAGAGGAATGTCGTGATTTGCAGCGCGCGGTGGAGCAGCTGATAGCGGTAGGGGAACCAATCAGACCTATGAGGGATCGGGCCTTAACGACTAAGGAAGTGAACACGATTGCTGGAGGATTTGGTGGAGGTGGAGTCACTAGTGCAGCAAGGAAGCGATACGCCAGGGCGGTGAACGCGGTCACCGAGACTCCTTTTGGTTTTTCACACCCGGACATAAGATTTTCGTCCGCGGACTTCTGCGGAATAAAGCCACACCTGGACGACCCGATTGTGGTCCTACTGCGTGTCAACCAACTCAATGTACAACGAGTGATTCTGGATCAAGGATGTTCGGCGGACATCATTTACGGTGATGCGTTTGATCGGTTTGACAGAAGGAGACCTCACTCCTTAATCTGGGACTCTTGTGGGGTTCGCGGGCGAACAAGTATGGGTAAGGGGCGTCCTCGACCTTGATACTACATTTGGTGAGTTTGAGAACGCCAAGACACTGAAGGTGAGATACCTAATCCTAAGAGCGGTGGGATCCTACAACATGATAATCGGGCGGAATACCTTGAATCGTCTGTGCGCCGTGATCTCAACAGCGCATCTGGCGGTCAAGTATCCGTTACCAAATGGGCGAATTGGGAGAGTTGTTGTGGACCAAAAGAGTGCAAGGGAATGCTATTGCAATGCGGTGGAACGATATGGGAAAAAGAGTGCTTCGACAGGACACCGATGCAATGAGGTCGACGTGCCAGAGGAAGACTTAGATCCGAGAGGCGAGAGGTGCGTCAACAGGCCCACACCGATCGAAGAAACTAAGGAATTGAAATTTGGCGAGAAAAATCAAGAACAGAGGTTATCGAAGCTATTAGGTGAAAATCTCGATCTTTTTGCTTGGAGTCACAAAGACATGCCTGGAATAGACCCAAACTTCATTTGCCACAGGCTGGCACTAAATCCCGGTGTTAAGCCAATAACCCAGACACGCCGGCGAATGGGCGATGAAAAGGAAAAAGCTTGGGATACAAGGTGGGAAGTTCTTAGGCTTTATGATAACGTCAAGGGGAATTGAAATCAATCCGGATAAGTGCAAAGCAATTCAGGAAATGAAGAGCCCAAGCAGTTTGAAAGAGGTAGAGCGCCTGACGGGGCGGATCGCGGCCCTTTCCAGGTTTCTCCCTCATTCGGGCGACAAGTCAGCCCCGTTCTTCAAGTGCCTCAAGAAAAACACAGGTTTTGAGTGGAGTCCAGAATGCGAGGAAGCCTTCAATCGCCTTAAGGAGATGTTGTCTGCACCGCCTGTTCTATCGAAACCCATTCAAGGTTTCCCTTTACATTTGTATTTCTCCGTCAGCGACCATGCAATCAGCTCAATAATTCTTTAGGAAATAGATGGTGAACAAAAAATAGTTTACTTTGTAAGCCATACGCTCCAGGGGCGGAAGTCAGATACCAAAAGATAGAGAAAGCGGCGCTCGCCGTACTCGTTGCCGCCAGGCGCCTAAGGCCTTACTTCCAAAGCTTTCAGGTAAAAGTAAGAACTGACCTACCTTTGAGACAAGTGTTACAGAAATCGGACTTATCAGGAAGGCTCGTCGCGTGGTCGGTGGAACTATCAGGGTATAGTTTGCAGTACGACAAGAGGGGAAAGGTTGGGGCGCAGGCTTTAGCTGATTTTGTGGTAGAATTAACAGCAGAAGTCAGCGAAAAGGTAAACACGTAGTGGACGCTGTTCGTCGATGGGTCATCAAATGAGAGCGGAAGTGGAGCAGGGGTCATGCTGCAAGGGCTTGGGGAGTTAGTATTAGAACAGTCTCTAAGGTTTCAGTTTAAGGCTTGTAATAATCAGGCAGAATATGAAGCTTTAATCGCAGGTTTGAAGTTGACTATCGAGGTTCAGATCAATAGTTTGCTGGTGAGGACAGATTCGCTATTGGTGGCAAACCAAGTGAATGAAGTATCCCAGGTGAAATAGCCGGCCTTGATAAAGTATCTGGAGCGCGTTAGGCTCCTGATGAGTCGATTGAAGGAGGTAGTGGTCGAGTTCGTGCCGAGAACACATAATCAAAGGGCGTACGCCCTGGAAAAACTGGCAAGCACTCGGAAGCCCGGAAATAATCGGAGTGTGATTCAGGAGACACTCAACAATCCGAGCATAGAGGGAGAGCTGGTAGCCTCTGTTGGCCGCCACGAGATTTGGATGGACCCCATCGTGGATATTTTGGCGGGAGAGCCAAGCGGGGTAATGAAGTACACAAAAGAGAAAAGGCGAGAAGCGGGGCATTACACACTGCTTGATGGAACGCTTTTCCGAAGGGGATTTAGCTCGCCCCTCTTAAGGTGTCTCCCATTTGGTAAGTATGAGAGCGTTATGGCGGAGGTTCACGAAAGGGTTTACGCCAGTCACATAGGAGGGAGATCCCTAGCAAGCAAGGTCCTTAGGGCGGGATTTTACTGGCCCATGATAAGGAAAGATTGTGCGGAATTTGTAAAGAAATGTGAAGAGTGTCAGATGTTCGTAGAATTACCCAAGGCCCCGCCAGAGCAACTGGCCACGATCAGCTCGCCATGGCCTTTCGCCATGTGGGGAGTTGACCTCGTCGGACCTTTCCCAACCGCCAGGTCACAGATGAAGTTCATCCTCGTGGCGGTGGACTATTTCACCAAGTGGGTAGGAGCCGAGCCCCTAGCAAGCATTACCGCAAGCCAGATCGTAAACTTTTACTGGAAGAGAATCGTGTGCTGGTTTGGGGTCCCGACGGCGATTGTCTCAGACAATGGAAAGTAGTTTGCAAGTAATCAGGCGAGGGAATTCTGTGAAGAGATGGGTATCCAGAGAAGATTCTCTTCAGTGGAGCACCCCCAGACCAATGGGCAGGCGGAATCAGCTAATAAGGTGATCTTGCGGGGTTTAAAGCGTCGACTTTTCGAAGCAAAAGGGAGCTTGGTTGGACGAGCTTCTGGTGGTGATCTGGTCCTATAACACGACGCAGCATTCGACAACAGGGAAGAACCCTTTCAGGATGACCTATGGCGCGGATGCCATGCTGCCCGTGGAGATAGACAACAGCTCTTGGAGGACGGCACCGCAGTTTGAAGGCGAGAACCCTTCCAACATGGCAGTGGAACTAGACTTGTTATCTGAAACGGGAGACGAGGCTCGTATCAGAGAGGCTGCAATGAAGCAGCGAGCTGCAGCGAAATATGACACGAAGGTTCGCCCAAGGGCGATGTGGGAGGGGGATTTGGTGCTTAAGAAACGAACCGGGAACACAGGAAACAAGTTAAACTCGATCTGGGAGGGCCCTTACAGGATTTTAAAGGTATTGGGGAAGGGGGCCTATCACCTTGAAATCTTAGAGGCCGGTGCCACGGTCTTGGAATGCGGCGAGTTTGATGTACTATTACAGTTGAAGCTTAAGGAAGAGCCCAGCTTGGCACGAGGGCGAGCAGCCGAGTGCGACTCACGAGGATTGACGGATTAAAAACAAAGACGCGCGTTCTTGTTCTCCATCTCGGGAGTTTGTTGGCAAAAAACGCCTAAATAGTAAAAACAAAGACACGTTCTTGTTCTCCATCTCGGGAGTTTGCTGACTATAACGTCTGATTGAAAATACAAAAATTGTATCCAGCCATTTCAATTACACTGAATTGCGGCAAGAGCTAGGTGGGAAAAATTCCCTGAAGGTGGCGATCCCAACACGACCTTGATGTCTGGGGATTGCTCCGGAAAAGCCGACGCAACTTGCCGTCACTCGTCGGCGATGTGTGCGGATAAGCTTCTTATCCATACAGCCTCCCCGAAATATGGGCAAGCGAACCTAACTAGGCTATGTCTCGGGCAACCTATATGGCCATTGGGACCCGAGCAACTGTAAGTCCTCGCCAAGCAAAGCTAGCCAGGCCACACCTGATCTTACGGGAAATATGGTGTCAACAAAGCCTCAGTTCAACAACTGAGCAAAAGTCCTAGTTAAACCCAGCACACCACCAATGTCGTTGAACGTGATTCAGAAACAAAAAAACTAAAGGGGGTGCGGAAGAGAGCGAGAAAAAACGTTGGGAAGCGTTAAAACAGACATAGGAAGTAAAACTTAACTAATTAATTAAAAGATGAAAGTACGACGATAACGATCAAACATAGTAAAAAGAAGTAGCATTACAATTATTCAAAACAAATTAACACATTATATCTTCTTCTCTTGTTCCACAGCATCCCCGAGATCAACGTCAGCGACTTCCGGTGGGTCTTCCGGACCCTCTAACCCAGCAGGAGTAACCCTTTTAAAAGCACCCAAGGGGTCAAGGTTGATAGTAGGATGGAGGTGCTTGACTTGAGCTTTGGCGATCAGAAAGCCGCGAACACGCTCCTTGGCGGCCGCATGGACAGCTTCACTCCTTATCTTCTCTTCCAGGGTGGCAGTTTGGGCCTCGTTGTCAGCCAAAAGTTTACACTTGGATGCCAGATCCGACTGGGCCTCAGCAAGCGCCTCATTCTTACCCGCCAGTTCCTCACGCAAAACAGCAATCTCCTTGTCTTTGGCGGCGAGGAGTTCCTCCTAAGAGGCAGCAATGATCTCCTTTGCGTCAAGGTCCCGTCGGAGCTCCTCGACCTGAGCCTCAAGTTTTTCCTCTTTCTCGTTCGCCTTTATCATCGCAAGTTTTGCATCCTTGAGTTTCTGTCGCATCTTCTCTGTCCTACTCTCCTCCGCCACTAACTGGTTGGACAGCTTGGAGTAGGTGTCGTTGGCCCGAAGGTTATCAGAGCGCAGCTTCTCTAGCTCTTAGTGAAGCCCGACAATTCCGGTAAGAGGCCGCGCCTGCCGGAGAAGATTTGACACAGCTTTCTGGGCGACATCTTGTGGGTTCTGGCTGGGAGCCCCCCTTAATTTTTCAAGATAAGGGTGGGAGAGGAGAAAGGAAAAGGATTTGGGGGAGAGCTGTTGGAAGGACCCGTAGGCTGGGCTGTAGAGGTATTCTCCCCCACGCCACCAACCGTGGGAGAACTGGGGCCGATGGACCGAGGGTCACCTTAACAGGCGAAGGAATCGGCAGGCGGATGAAAGAGAGTGATCCTTGACCTTTCGCCAAAGTCACGGGGCGAGGGGCATCCGGCGTCTGGGAAGCATTAACCTCGCCAGGATGGTCGGACGTCAAGGGATCGCAAGTGCTACCCGCGACAACAGGGTCAAGCACGACGGACCCTTCGCCTGTACCGGTCAAAGGAGTGGTTTGGGGGCCTGGCTCGCCCACTTTGCTCCTCTTGGGTGAGCAGGCTCACTGGTGAACTCTGTCTTTTTCCTCCGACTTGGACCGAAGAGGGCGCCTTGACGTTCCCAGAAGTGAAGGCCTTCAGCAGATCGGCGGTAGAAAACTTCATGTTTCCTGAAAAGTAAAGGGAAAAGTCGTTAGCAACAAAAAGACTAAAAGGAAAGCTTGAAGGTGGCGTTTAGAGGGGAAACCTAATCGAGGGAATAGTTTGGAGCTTGGAGAAGCGCCGAGTAATTCAGCGCAACTAAGGCGGGGAAGCTGAGACAGGACCCCAAAGGCAAAATTTTCTCCGGAAGATGGAAATGCCTTAGGGGGATCAGCCATGGACTTAGGACATTGGGTCCAGTAAAGCGGAAATAGGGCTTTCCCTCCTTTCTGCGTGAATGACGAGGGGTAGGAGGGGTGAACAATGACCCGGAAGTACCGACGGGCCAAGTAGGATTCAGAATCAACTTGGAATGGAACAAACCGTTCTAGACCCGGCCGGGGCGCCAGAGCAACCCAGCCGTGGGACCCCAGGGATCGAGAATCTACTTCAAAGGAAAAGGAAAAAAGGGGAAGGGAAGGCACTACATCGACACTACTGCAGAGGATTTCAAAACACCTCAGATAGGTCCAGGCGTGGGGGTGAAGTTGGCAAGGAGAAACGTTGACATCGCGCAGAACTTGGGTGAGAAACGGGGAGAAAGGGAGTTTAACGCCAAGATCAAGGAACAAATATTCGTATACAAAGAAGAAGTGGGAGAACTTGGGGTTATTAGGCGCGCGGTGTTGCCAGGGGCGGTCTCGATCCCGGCACCCGGTGGTGCGAAGGAGGTTCTCCAACAGTGGGGTGCTACAGAGACCGCCAGACCTGCGAGCAAGGTCGGAAATAGAATCGCTAGTGGAAAGCTTTAATGGCTGGTCAAGGATTCCTTGGTTGGGAGCATCCTGGACAAGGGGGGAAGACTGGCGAAGGTTTCCAAGCGATGAGCTTTGATTTCCTCTACAGAGGGGAGGGTCCCTGTCAGGGGCATGATAAAAATGAAGAGAGAAGGGACGAAGAACTAACCGGAAGAAGGTTGTGTGAGGGGGAGCAAGAAGGGCCGGGGTCTGCAGAGTCGTCGAAGGAAGCCGGTGCGAAAGCCAGGAGCAAGGATGAGAGCAGTTGACAATAAGTGGTGAATGATGGAGCAAGAGGGATTTAAAAGTTAAGGTAAGTAGCAGTTGGGAAATCGTGTCCCATCGTGGTAAGGTGGAATGATTACACTGGGAGAACGTGACGCGGTTTTTGGGGGAATGGGAACAGCAGTAAGTGAAAAGTTGCAACCGCTGAAGTTCATTGGTTTAAATTCAAATTGACAGGCCTTATTATGATTTGAAGGGACACATCAGAGATAGCGATTGAGATTTTGTAGATTCGTTGAACTTTGTGTTATCCTAATGCATTACATGTGGCTTACACGCGTCAATTCATTGTGGTCCATGACGGTCATTGCTGGAACGGGGCGAGGGATCCAAGTGCTGTCGCCACGAGCCAACTTGTGGACTCTTGGGATCGAAGGAATTCGCTAGGAAAATCATAGAATTAGTCTTAGGCTCTAGTTATGAAGCCATGTTGGCAATTGTTTTACGTCATTAGACTCCGGCTTTAGGTAGCTTACTCATGATTGTTGCCTTGTGTTTTTTCTTAAAAGACACACTCAGCTCTCATGCTTCGAGCTCGGTGTCTTGTGGACTTGTGGACTGGGCGAGACCCTAGGGTCCCTCGCCCAGGCGCGCCAGCCTAGGGCGACATGCGAGCTCGGGAGTTGGGCCTTCTCCCGGGAGGCCCAACTGGCCCATTAGGAGAAGTTAGGGGCGACAAGCCCAACCCCTGAATCTATAAATAGGGAGCGGTTACCAATTGTAAGAGACTCTTAGCTCATTTGAGAAATACAAACTTGAAATTCAATTACTTTTTCTCTATAAGCGGTTACGCTCTTACCCTCTCTAGATTCTCACATCACGATCCTCTCACTATGGGTACCGTACCTCATCTCTATGTTCTTGGATAGAACAGAAAGGTAGGGATTAACCCAACGCAAATGACTCTTTCACAAGTGGTGAATGTGCATTTCCTTAAGGGATTTCGCCTAGGCTTCTGGCCCAGGTTCGATTCCTTCTTATGTCAAAATAATAACTTTGTGGTTAAAGACATTACTAGCGTGTCCTGAGTCAGATTAATCAAGTGAGACCCATTTTCCCAATGAGATTGTTGGCCAAAAAATAAAAAAAACCGATTAAAGGTTTGACATATTTTGGAATATTCCATTCCTGTGGTTAATATGCCTTTCATGCAGCGGTGCCAGAAACTCACGCAATTTTAAGTGTCTCACTGCGCATTTGCACTAAAAATCGTATATCTGGATTTTTTTCATGAAACTCGTGCCAATTTTAGTGTATCAAGGCGCAATTGCGCGAGCCACTACAAGAAAAATAACATTTAGAGGCGTTTGCGGTGGCTTCAGGAAAACCGCCGCAAAGTTTAACACTGTGGCGGTCCTACAGGCGGTTTAGTCAAGCGCTGCAGTTTGAGTCAATTAGCGGCGGTCTCTTTCAATTTCTGGCGGTTTATAAGTATTTTGTGGCGGTTTAACCAAGGGGCAATTGGGGAAGGCGCCACAAGTTAATTAATTTAAAAAAATAAAATCAAAAGGCGCCGCGTTTCATTCCCGTTCTCAGTTCACACATCTTCTCTTGCTCTGAAACTCATCTTCTTTTTGCGATCTCGAAACTCATCTTCTGAACCCTAACTCATCTTCGTTTTGGATGATGGATTGAAGCCATGGATTGAAGACTCTCACTGAATGATGGATTGAAGACTCTCATCTTGCGATTATTCTTCGGTTTTTTCCGATTCTACTTTGGTTCAGGTTCGTTTTGATTTACATTGTTTCGATTCATGATTCAACCTTGTATATCTTCACTCCGATGGCTTCCCTCTCTCCTGTTCATCGCTGCGACTGTTATGATGCGATTCAAACCACTTTTTGTCAACATTCATGCTGACAACCATTTTCCCCTTTTTGTCTCATTTTTTCGATTTCCATGCTATGATGCGATTCATGCTTTCAACTTACTGTTACTTGTTGCAGGTTATGACACTGATTGATTCTATTGGACGATTTGGTACTCTCTAGAGACGGAGGAAGATCGTATTGCAAAAAAGGGTTAGGTTCCTAAACTTGTTTCATGTGGTTTCCGACATGTATTGTTGATATACAATTTGAGGTTCTATTGGCTTTGAATTTGATGAGGAATGCCTTTGTTGTTATCATTCTATTGTGTTTAGATCTTACTAGTAGGGTTTATCATTTAGATAAGAACAATGCTAACTATTGAGATTGGGTCAACGGGGTTGGATTGGTGTCATTTACATATATGATAGTTTATTGGCATCCTATGTGTTAGTAAATTTTACTTTTGGTGAATTTTACTTATCAATTGTGTTACTTTCTGAATGACCTCAAATTTACTTAGAACTTGCTAACTATGAGATGCCAAAGGCCTTTTTCTGAAGCTGGTGATGAAGTCAATGGTACCCTTCCTCTTCCTCTCTCTGTTTGTTCCATTCGCTGCTTCGATTAGATTTTGCTGTGAATGTGCTTAATCTTGGTTTTTCCGATTTGCAGTTCATTATACTGGAACATTGCTTGATGGCACCAAATTTGATTCCAGCAGACATAGGGGAATCCCTTTCGATTTCACTCTTGGACAAGGTGAGTGCACTCAATGCTCTTTTATTTTGCTTTTGCTTTTGAATTGTGGGCGTTGTAATTGAATGTGTTAGATCCATTTCTAAGAATATGTTACTCTTATCATGTTAGTTTCATTTGTGTACTCTTTCTACTTGCATTTATTCAATGGCTTATTTGACTCTTTTTCTGAATTCACTTGTTACTATTTTTTAATTGCATTTACGATTTTACATGTACGTTATATGTTTACTACTATTGCTTCTTTATGCTTTATTTTGGTGGGATAAGTTATTATGGTTGGATTGAATGTTTGCTAATTAGGTGTTACTCTTACAATTTATCAACACGTTAATTGTCACTTTGGCAATGCAGGGCAAGTTATTAAGGGATGGGATGAAGGGATTAAAACCATGAAGAAAAGTGAAAATGCCCTTTTCACAATCCGAGCTGAACTAGCAAGGATCCTGATGAAGTTTTAGGTATGCATGTTCTGATGTCTTTCCATATGATGGTGAAGGAAAAGTCCCTTGAGCTCTTACAGTTGGAAACTTGAACTATCTGTGGTCATTTTGCTCTTAAATGTCTTTGGTGGATTTATCTAAATCAATTTTAGGTCACGTAACTTGCAGGTTGCTCTTTTAATTTGGTGTCATTTTGTTGTTTTATAACCTGTGATTTTGTGCTTTTGAATTTAGCATAATAATTCTTGGTATGTTTTATTTCATTCACCTCCTCTGATCTTGCAGGTGTCTTGTCAAAAAGCATCTGCAAGTTACTTAAAAAGAAGTGAAGAGACCACCCCATCTTGTTCTTTCACTTGATGTGCATGAAAGTATTTAAGAAACATAATCATAGTATAGGATGTGATATGATGTGTTTATCATTGTTGTCACTTTAAACTTTTTACAGATGATATTGTCTTATAGCCCCGTTGCTCAATTTTCCCTTTTTCTGGTTCAGTAGACTGATTTTCATCTTGCCGAAGCCTTGGGATTGCTTAGAATTCTCATAGACAAGGTATGTTTTATTTTGATATTCTTTCTGCTAAAGTTCTTACCATTTACCTCATTGAGTGATATACATAATTCTATTGGTTCATGTGAATTTAAGTCCATAGAAGGAGTTCATTTTAATATTTAAAAAGTTCATTTGCTTTTTTTTTCGTTATTTATTACTCATGAAACAATTTTTGTGTTTGATTCTGAACTGGGTGATTGCTTCTGTAGCTATACTGATCTTTATTGAATGTAAGTTAAATTGATTGCAGAGGTGGTGAAATTCTATTTGAAATTAACACTCATGGAGTCATGGCATATTGGACTTCATATATATGCTTATCTTTTTATGAACGAGACTTTATATACTAATCAAATATCTAATGAATTACAGACTTTGCGGCGGTTTCTAACCGCCGCAAAACAGAGGCGGAATGAATTACAGACTGAACATAGCGGCGGTTATTCCAACGCTTGGATATAGGCGCCGCAGAACGGCCCCCGACGCTCGCAACTGCGGCGGTCAAAGAAACGCCTCATCAAAATGCTTCCAGAAGCGCCGGCAAATGCCTTTTTTTTGTAGTGGCTTCTTAAAAAAGATTAAGAATAAAATAACTTTATATCTATTTAATAACCCTTAATGTTTTAAACAAGAAAATCTTTAAGTTTAAAGTTTATCTTATTGTTTTTCTTTTTAACCTAACCATGCGATTATGCTTATTATTTTGTTTTAACAAAAATAATATAATAAAAACTTTTGTGTAAAAACAAAATAGATCTACCTTTTTTTAATGAATAAGATAAGAATAAAATAACTTTATATTTATATAATAATCCTTGTCTCTCCCCCACTTGACTCATGTCACATTTTGTCCTGCATCGTACTCACGCGATAATTCTCCTCTTCTCTTTTCCCAAATTTTTCTCCTCAAGCCATACATTAATTAAGCTTGTGTTCAGTTTCTGCTTTATTAACATCAACCATTCACAAATGTGTGTTCTTTCATCTGTTCTCCCTTCGTCCACAATTTTATGTCTATATAGAGCAATTCAGCTTCCCCAATTTACTGAATGTTTGGGTATGAGTTGTTCATGAATAAATTATGCATGTCAAGTGTTTGATGAAAGTTCTCTTTGAATTTCTAAATTACTTTTACTTGCAAAGTAACAGAAACACTTAGGTTGGGTGGTATAGGGTGTTAGAGTTCTATATATTTGATAAATTATTTGCTCAACGTAGGTGCTTACCAAGTGTTTGTATGACCCAAGTGTTTGAGTTGAGTATTTTCAAGGAAAGTTGACTGTTTTTCTACATGCATTAGATAAGCTTAAATATTTGTTCTTTAATATGCATTTGTGGAGATCACAATTAGTTCACAAACTAAATTGGTAGAGTTGATACCTCGGATTATTTTGAACTAGATGTGATTGTTTTGCTTATGCTGAAGATGTATTGCAAAAGTAAACAGAGTGTGAGCTCAAGTGGAAAGTGTTTTCATTCGAATCAAAAGATAGAGTTTTATGCCTCTTTAGTCGACAAAGAAGTTATTCCTGAGAGGTATTTTGTTTTTCCGTTAAGAGGATCTCCCCAATTTGCAAGACCGATCCAAGAGAGGGGTTGGCAGAAAGTTGCTGCAAAACTTCACTTAGGTTGCGAGGATGTGGTAAAGGAATTTTATGTAAATGCTCGGGTTGATGATGCTCTTGGTGGGTTTGAAGAACCTATCTACACATCGTGGTACAGGCGAGGCAAAATAGATTATAATCCCCAAGTCATCCATGAATTCCTAGAGCTTTCTACCACAGATCCTTACCAAGGAAAAAAACTTTCCTATCATAAATTATTGGTAGGACCTCCACATGCTTTAATTCTTGAGAACATAGCTATACATGACGTTATTTGGGAATCGGAGTTGGGAGAACGTCAAATGATATATTTTGAGTGTAAGACCTGGATTTTCAGAACAAGTTAGTTTCTGACTCACGCGTAGAATCAGTGTAAGCGTGACAGGAGTTTGATATTTGAGAAAGATTAATGAAGAAGAAAGTTCAGGAATTGCTTGAGGAATGTTGCGTAGTCGTTTTCGGTGTTAGTGAGAGTCGTCTGCACACCTGCCTTATGGCGAGCGTGTCCAGAATAGACTAATTTCGCTTTAGAGCAACGTTTTAAGTGAGATTTCGAACTCTTGGAAAATTTAAAGATTCTCTTTATTTTTCCATCGACCAGCGTTTCATTTTGGAACTCTGGACTGTACGCACGATAGGTTTCACTTTTCGGATGTCCGCCGACGCTAATTTCTTTGCTTCGAAACCCTAGTTTTGAGCGATGGATGAAGACTTTTTCTATTCGGGACTTCTAACGAAGATTCCGTCCGTGTTGCCAGATTTGTTTCGACGTTTCCAATCTTTCTTCAGTAGGAAGTTTTGTCGTTTGAGCATCACGGCAAAAAGTAGTTTTTCGGGACAGACTAACTTACACCGCTTTTGGGATTTTGGATATCGTTTTTCCCAAATCTTAGGTATTTGATTTGAGTTCTGGAATTCTGACGCCAGAATCTCTCTTAGAATTCCTCGGTGAACGTGCTGCAAAAATCGAAATCGCGAAATTTTCATTTTTCCCGCGATTTCACCCGCCTATAAATAGCTCGAAAAAGCAAAATCTCACCATTCCACACCCATTAGAGCCGCGAGTTTGGGGAGCTTGGGGGAGAAGGAGATTTTCGCGAAAACTTGACCAATCTTCGTGCAGTTCGTCCCTACTTCTAGGTATCGAGGTAACTAGCATGAATCCTACCTCTGATTACTGTTTCTGCTGAGTTTCTGAAGTCGTTTCTGTGCTCACAGTTTTGAGCTTTTTCTAAAATGGTCTGATTTCTTCGATTTCTTGGTTGGGTTATGTTCTCTAGGTTCCCATGAGCCTAAAACCTCTGTCAGTAAACGCTGATTGTGATCCAATTGATAAGGATCTGAAAAACTGATTCAAAATCCTTTTTGTCTCACATTTCGAAACTTTATTGTCGAAAAGCTATAATCTGACTTCGTGCCTTTAGGATTTGTTGTCACGGATGTCATGAGGATCATTGCTGTCAAATTTGTTTTCAGAACTGATAACTTTGAAGTTTTGAGCCTTTATTTTGGACCAAAATGCCCCTGGATAGTCGTATTTCGACCCGATTGTCCGAAAATTGTTCTGACAGTTTCTTTGCCTTAGTTTTACCCTAAAACTACCTTGTAAACTGATTTGATCGAAGAAAAAGAGCCGAAGCTCTTTTCTCCTTATGCCCGTGGGTTATTTCCTTTAGGGGGGGAGTTTTTCGTTTTCGAAAACTTGTCTTTGCGTACCCGGATGTCGTATTCTGAAGCTTTAATGCTTTGTCTATCGTTTATGTATTGTATTGCGATCGAACTAATCGATTTTGTTTGGTTTCTGCTTTGTTTTCTCCGAGGTTCAGTTGAAGGAACTTTGGAATACTCAGAGCAATTGTTTGAGGAGAACTTTGTTTGCGAAGCTGGAACAGCTCGAGGTTAGGGCAACTTACCACATTAGCTATGATTGCATGATAGGCGTCGATAAATTCGACTTATGCTTTACTATGATATTGATTATGATGATGGTTTATTGTTATGAATGTTTCCAAAACTTATGATGTTGATGTTGTGATGAATTGGGCGTTTTGACGCAATTTCGGAGTGGAGATTCATTGATCTGGTGATCTTTGATATTTCGGGTTGGATGAACAACCCCAGGCAAGTCCAAATGTGGGGTTTGAGACTTAGCCATATGTTGGAATTCTTAGACTTTCCCCGGGAAAATGTATTTTGGGTGGTTGATCTTTGAAAACTTAGATTTGAAAACTAAAGACTTGGGAAACTTAGACTTTGAGAAATAAACTCATAACCTGACTAATGTGAATTGAAATTATTTTTGTTAACGAATAATCATAGGAGAAACTAAAAGGGAAAATAATTGCGAAAGACGGGGAAAAGTCGACTTAGTTGTGGGTTTGGAGAGTTTTGGAATTGGGGAAAGCCACTAAGGTGAGCTATGGTGATGATTGAAAGTCACCGAGTACCCTACGTACTCTTGTTGTGGGGTTGTGTTGTATTGACCGACACTAATCCCTTGGGTTCTCTTGTTGTTGGAGCGGTGTTGTATTGACCGACACTTAGCGCTCTTGTTGTTTGGGCTGTGTTGTATTGACCGACACTAGACCCTTGTGTATTCTGTGGGTGGAGTGGTGTTGTATTGACCGACACTTACTCCGAGTTGTGTTGTACTGACCGACACTAACTCATGGGTTTGTTTTGAGTTTGAGTTGTGAGCTAAACACTTTCGTGGTAAGGACGATTCGTTGTTTGGCTAACCATATTGCATCAATCGGGTGAATAACGGGAATGGTTCACCTGTGCATATCATGGTGAATAACGGGAATGGTTCACCTTGCATAAATGATGAATAACGGGAATGGTTCATCATATGGTGAATAACGGGAATGGTTCACCAAGGATGAATAACGGGAATGGTTCATCCAGGATGAATAACGGGAATGGTTCATCCATAGTGAAGAACGGGAATGCTTCACTTGTGGCGAACGGGAACGCGTCACAAATCCGGATCATATTGTGCATTTCACGCATACATTCATTCTGACTTGAATTGTGTGCTGTTTGTTTAATGAAGCAATGTTAGAGCCATAACATGCTAGGATTGTTTATATATGTATATATCAACATATATCTATACCCCATATCACATGTTGAGTGTATATCTACGTATTTCTGTGAGTTGACCCTAGCGCCTTGGCTTTGTTTGTATGTTTGTGTTTGGGCGGTCGGCCTGCTGCCAGATGTCGATGGCCGACTGGTTCTCGATGGTCTCTCCCTCGGGGGGGATCAGATATGAGTTGCTGGATCGGGATGCCCCCACCGCTTGGGTGATCGATGTCCCTGGTCACCGGGCGACGTACAGGGGAAGGGTCATGGAGGACCGGACGGATGAGCGAGGACGCCTGACGAGAGGAGTGCTACGGCGTATGGAGCTGAGTTTTGACTTGTCGCCCTCAGTTCACTGTGGACCAGGCACTGGACATGGACCACCTGCACCACCTCCGACTTCACCTTCTGTTGAGGAGGACCCGGCGGAGACCGAGCCTGCTGTTGCTGCTGCACCTGTTGCGCCACCTCCTGCTACTGCCATTGCCCCTACCGACGTGACGTCGTCCTCTAGGCTCGTACAGCCGAGGAGGGAGTCTGTTGTCCCATCTGCCTCACGTCTCTTATCTTTCTCTTCACCGCACGGCTACCGTGTGGACCCCTTGATGAGGGTGGTGGAGGAGGATGTTCTTACAGGAGAGGTGGATGTGGAGACCGGCTCGACTAGGGCGGTGCGCAGGACAGTGAGGAGGGAGGTTATGGATTTGGACACTGAGATGATTACGGTGGATTCCGACTCTGGCTCCGAGAGCAGTGGGGAGAGCTACTCGCCGAGCAGCGATGAGGAGGAGGAGGATTGGTGAGCTGAGCTGGGAGGGTAGGTTAGGATTAGCGACATTTTTTGTGTAGAGCTCTGATCGTCAGTTTCTTTTTGGGACAGGGTAGGTTCCGATGTGTGGCTTTTTGTGTGGTTCTTTTGAGGAGGATCACAGAGAGTCTGTCGGAGTGTAGGGGTCTTTCTTTCAGGCCATTTTTGGGTGCCGACTTTCTCTGGATAACTGTATTTTGATACTTTTACTCACAGTTCTGGTTTGTATATATTTGCCTGCGGGCGTACTACTTTGGAGTCACTGCGAGTGCGCGTGACATGGAGTGCAGCTGAGGCTTTACATGTGTATATATTGTATATCGGTTAGTTTAGTTGTTGGGTTTTGTCTTTACTTCCTTATCGCTTTGATTTAAAGGAAAGAAAACGAAAAAAAAATTACCTGTTTTCCGCGTAAAGTTTATTTTTGGTTACTAAAGTGACACCTGGAAATCGGGGTGTTACATTGAGAAACCACTTGAAACATAAGTAGAAACCACTTACAAATTGACATATCAAGGTAGGTTTCTCAAAATATATATGTTCGGTCCCGCTGACTCCGGTTCCCAAATAACTCTAGTTTCTACTCATGCTACAAGTGGTTTCTCAAAATATATATGTTCGGTCCCGCCATTTCCGATTCGCAAATAACTCCATGTATAAGCTATGTTTTCAAGAATTAAAGCATGTGGAGGTCATACCAATAATTCATAATAGGAATTTTTTTTTTTCCTTGGTAAGGATATATGGTAGGAAGCTCTAGAAGTTCTTGGATGACTTAAGGATTATAATCTATTTTGGTTTCTCTATACCACGATGTGTAGATAGGTTCTTCAAACTCAACAAGAGTATCATCAGCCCATGCATATTCATAAAATTCCTTTACCACATCCTCGCAACCCAAGTCTTGTTTTCCAGCAAGTTTCTGTCAAACCCTCTCTTGGATCGCTCTTGCAAATTGGGGAGGTTATCTTAACGGAAAAACAAAATACCTCTCAAGAATAACTCCTTTGTCGACCAAGGTGGCATAAAAATCCTTCTTTTCATATGAGCGGAAACACTTTCCACTTGAGCTCGCTCCCTGCTTCATTTTGCCATACATCTTCAGCGTAAACAAAGCAATCCACATATAGTCCAAAAGTTAGTTCAAAATAATCGGAGGTATCAGCTCTATCAATTTAGTTTGTGAACTAATCGTGATCTCCACAAATGCATATATAAGAACAAATATTTAAGCTTATCTAATGCCTTTTTTTTTTATAGAAAAACAATCCACTTTTCTTTGAAAATACTCAACTCAAACACTGGGGTCATAACAAACACTTGGTAAGAACCTACTTTGAGAATATAATTTAACAAATATATAGAACTCTTACACCCTATACCACTCAACCTAAATGTTTTCGTTACTTTTAAAGTCACAATAGTTTAGAAAATCAAAGAGAACTTTCATCAAACACTTGACATGCATAATTTATTCATTAATAATTCATACCCAAACATTCACTACATAACCCCAACAGACATCAACAAATTCAATTTTGCACTCTAATTCGTGTTCCAACAAGAAATTAAGCATAGTAAATTA